>NW_028270158.1:44333822-44506687 GCF_037043375.1 Chiloscyllium plagiosum | reverse complement strand
CCGTTCTCCTCGTTCCCTCTCTCTCCCCCTCCCCTCCTCCCTCCCCCCTTCCCTCCCTCCCCTCTCCTCTCCCCGTCTCTCCCTCCCTCCCCTCTCTCTCCCCGTCTCTCCCTTCCCTCCCCTCTCTCTCCCCGTCTCTCCCTCCCTCCCCTCTCTCTCCCCGTCTCTCCCTCCCTCCCCTCTCTCTCCCCGTCTCTCCCTCCCTCCCTCTCTCTCCCCGTCTCTCCCTCCCCTCCCCTCTCTCTCCCCGTCTCTCCCTCCCTCCCCTCTCTCTCCCCGTCTCTCCCTCCCTCCCCTCTCTCTCCCCGTCTTCTCCCTCCCTCCCTCCTCTCTCCCCGTCTCTCCCTCCCTCCCCTCTCTCTCCCCGTCTCTCCCTCCCTCCCCTCTCTCTCCCCGTCTCTCCCTCCCTCCCCTCTCTCTCCCCGTCTCTCCCTCCCTCCCCTCTCTCTCTCCCCGTCTCTCCCTCCCTCCCCTCTCTCTCCCCGTCTCTCCCTCCCTCCCCTCTCTCTCCCCGTCTCTCCCTCCCTCCCCTCTCTCTCCCCGTCTCTCCCTCCCTCCCCTCTCTCTCCCCGTCTCTCCCTCCCTCCCCTCTCTCTCCCCGTCTCTCCCTCCCTCCCCTCTCTCTCCCCGTCTCTCCCTCCCTCCCCTCTCTCTCTCCCCGTCTCTCCCTCCCTCCCCTCTCTCTCCCCGTCTCTCCTCCCTCCCCTCTCTCTCCCCGTCTCTCCCTCCCTCCCCTCTCTCTCCCCGTCTCTCCCTCCCTCCCCTCTCTCTCCCCGTCTCTCCCTCCCTCCCCTCTCTCTCCCGTCTCTCCCTCCCTCCCCTCTCTCTCCCCGTCTCTCCTCCCTCCTCCCTCTCTCTCCCCGTCTCTCCCTCCCTCCCCTCTCTCTCCCCGTCTCTCCCTCCCTCCCCTCTCTCTCCCCGTCTCTCCTCCCTCCCCCTCTCTCTCCCCGTCTCTCCCTCCCTCCCCTCTCTCTCCCCGTCTCTCCCTCCCTCCCCTCTCTCTCCCCGTCTCTCCCTCCCTCCCCTCTCTCTCCCCGTCTCTCCCTCCCTCCCCTCTCTCTCCCCGTCTCTCCCTCCCTCCCCTCTCTCTCCCCGTCTCTCCCTCCCTCCCCTCTCTCTCCCCGTCTCTCCCTCCCTCCCCTCTCTCTCCCCGTCTCTCCCTCCCTCCCCCTCTCTCTCCCCGTCTCTCCCTCCCTCCCCTCTCTCTCCCCGTCCTCTCCCTCCCTCCCCTCTCTCTCCCGTCTCTCCCTCCCTCCCCTCTCTCTCCCCGTCTCTCCCTCCCTCCCCTCTCTCTCCCCGTCTCTCCCTCCCTCCCCTCTCTCTCCCCGTCTCTCCCTCCCTCCCCTCTCTCTCCCCGTCTCTCCCTCCCTCCCCTCTCTCTCCCCGTCTCTCCCTCCCTCCCCTCTCTCTCCCCGTCTCTCCCTCCCTCCCCTCTCTCTCCCCGTCTCTCCCTCCCCTCCCCCTCTCTCTCCCGTCTCTCCCTCCCTCCCCTCTCTCTCCCCGTCTCTCCCTCCCTCCCCTCTCTCTCCCCGTCTCTCCCTCCCTCCCCTCTCTCTCCCCGTCTCTCCCTCCCTCCCCTCTCTCTCCCCGTCTCTCCCCCCTCCCTCTCTCTCCCCGTCTCTCCCTCCCTCCCCTCTCTCTCCCCGTCTCTCCCTCCCTCCCCCTCTCTCTCCCCGTCTCTCCCTCCCTCCCCTCTCTCTCCCCGTCTCTCCCTCCCTCCCCTCTCTCTCCCCGTCTCTCCCTCCCTCCCCTCTCTCTCCCCGTCTCTCCCTCCCTCCCCTCTCTCTCCCCGTCTCTCCCTCCCTCCCCTCTCTCTCCCCGTCTCTCCCTCCCTCCCCTCTCTCTCCCCGTCTCTCCCTCCCTCCCCTCTCTCTCCCCGTCTCTCCTCCCTCCCCTCTCTCTCCCCGTCTCTCCCTCCCTCCCCTCTCTCTCCCCGTCTCTCCCTCCCTCCCCTCTCTCTCCCCGTCTCTCCCTCCCTCCCCTCTCTCTCCCCGTCTCTCCCTCCCTCCCCTCTCTCTCCCCGTCTCTCCCTCCCTCCCCTCTCTCTCCCGTCTCTCCCTCCCTCCCCTCTCTCTCCCCGTCTCTCCCCTCCCTCCCCTCTCTCTCCCCGTCTCTCCCTCCCTCCTCTCTCTCTCCCCGTCTCTCCCTCCCTCCTCTCTCTCTCCCCGTCTCTCCCTCCCTCCTCTCTCTCTCCCCGTCTCTCCCTCCCTCCTCCTCTCTCTCCCCGTCTCTCCCTCCCTCCTCTCTCCCCGTCTCTCTCTCTCTCCCTCTCTCTCTCCCCTCTCTCTCTCTCTCGTCCCTCTCTCTCTCCCCTCTCTCTCTCTCCCTCCTCTCTCCCGTCCTCTCCTCCTCTCTCTCTCTCTCTCTCTCTCTCTCTCTCCCCCTCTCTCTCTCTCTCTCTCTCCCCTCTCTCTCTCCCTCCCTCCTCTCTCTCTCCCCCCCTCTCTCTCTCTCTCCCCGTCTCTCCTCCCTCCTCCCGTACATCTCTCTCTCCCCTCGCGCGGCTACAGTTTGATAAGATTATAATTTCGGGAACTAACAAACTCTCACCCTGTGGATCCGTTTCCATCCTGGATGTAATAACGAAAGCTGAGGGGGTTATTGAATGGGAAGGTTGCGATTAAACCAATTAACTAGCAGTTAACTAGCACTCTGACCAGTTGACCAGCTCGCGAGGTTTGTTTACGAATCGGCTCGAGGCAGAAAAAAACTGATCCAGCGACGTCACCTGGTCACGTGATCCCTCCGAACCCCGCCCTGGTCATGCAACCGATGACGACATCAGGGATGATAGCAACATCTTGTATTTAGATAGCGCCTTTAAGTCAGTGTCTCTTCAGAATGTTGTTCTTCTTCAAATTATCCAATTTCCCTTTCTAATGTTTCGTATGCATTATCAGACAACAAGGAAAGAGGCTGTTCAACCCTTGGAGAATAAGAACTAGTTGTGAGAACAGAAAATTATGATCAAATATATATCACAGAATACATTCCAAGTGACTGGAAGCTCATTGGTTAAGATACCAAAGAAATCTAAAGCAATGGAATGCCATCATTTGCAAAGAATAAGTTTTATAAATCACCGACTTCAAGTGATCTTGAAAATCATGATAGGAATAAATAGTCACCCATTTGAAGAAGAAATTGGTGAAACAGTCTGGGGTTAGACTGGAGTAGTTGATACTAACCAGGAGAAGGAGTAGGTCTGAAAATGTGTTGCTGGAAAAGCGCAGCAGGTCAGGCAGCATCCAAGGAACAGGAGAATTGACGTTTCGGGCATAAGTCCTTCTTCAGGAATGAAGAAGGACTTTGTTTTAAATGGGAGACCCCTGATTTCAGTACATCATGACAGAAAGGCCTTAGATTCCTGAAGAAGGGCTTATGCCCGAAACGTCGATTCTCCTGTTCCTTGGATGCTGCCTGACCTGCTGCGCTTTTCCAGCAACACATTTTCAGCTCTGATCTCCAGCATCTGCAGTCCTCACTTTCTCCTCGAAGGAGTAGGCCTGTCAGCCCAACACAACTGCTCCACCATTCAATAAGATCATGGCTGATATGATCAAAACCTCAAATCCACATCACTGCCCTTGATAGCCCTTGCTTAACAAGAGTTAATCCATCAATGCCTTAAAAATATTCAAGGATTCTGTTTCCACTACCCTTTCAGGAAAGGAGTTCCAAAAACATATAACCCATTGAGAGTAAAAACGAAAAGCCCCATCTTTGTTTTAAATGGGAGACCCCTGATTTCAGTACATCATGACAGAAAGGCCTTAGACAATGACATTTCTCCACTGAGCCTTGACAGTGGATGTCCCAACCTTTAGTGCATCCCTGAGCATGCAGTCCTAGATATTGGAATGTACAGATCTGCAACATTCAATTGTGGACAACTCATTGCACTGAAAGACCAACAGATTTCAGGCAGATCACAAAGCATCTTCTACCATTTTGATGATGAAATGCATTTGATGTTTGTCTTGGTAATCCCACACAGCATAGAGTACTGAATCATGAAACTGCTCTGGATGAATCTTAACAAAAACCACTGCATCTCTTGCTCTAAATCTCCATTGAACTACCTCCAATGCCTTTACTGTCTTCCTTAAATAAGGAGACCAAAACTGCACACAATATTTGAGATGTGGTCTTAAACATGCCCTGTATAATTTAAGCATGACTTTCTTGTTTTTATATTCAATTCCTCTCAAAAGAAAGGATAGCATCCCATTAGCTTTCATAATTACATGCTGTACATGCACACAAACTTCTCGTGAATCATACACTCAAACACTTAAATCAAACTGCACCTCAGAATTCTGCAGTCATTCTCAACTTACATAGTACTCTGCTTTTTCATTTTTCCTGCCAAAGTGAAGAACTTTACATTTTCCTACATTTTACTTAATCTGCCAGATTAATCTGCACTCAAACTATCTATAGCTATCTACAACATCTTTGTATCTTCTTCACAACACACTTTCCTCCCCATCTGCAATTTTAGCTGTTAAGTCTTCACATCCCTCATCTAAGTCATTGAAGTAAGTTATAAAATGTTGAGGCCCTGATATAGATTTTAATAGACTCCATTTGGCATCTCCTGATAAATACATTTTCTGCATGTTGTCTGTTATTTGCTAGCCAGACAATCAGGATTAGGCTAAAGGAAACCTGAACAACCTGTAGATGCTGTAAATCAGAAACAAAAACAGAATTTGCTGAGTTCTGAGGAAGGGTCACTGGACTGTTAACTCTGATTTCTCTTCACAGATGCTTCCAGACCTGCTTAGCTTTTCCAGCAACTTCTGAAGCTATCTATTTGCATTTTAAGTATACACAAGGACTCTGCCCCCACAGCTCTCCATGGCAAGGTGTTCTAAAGACGCACAACCCTCTCAGAGAAGAAATTCCTCCTTATCTTGGTCTTAAATTGGCATATTTTATTCTGAGACAATGCCTTCCAATCCTAGACTCTCCCATGGGTGGAAACATCTTCTGAGCATTTATCCTGTTAAGCCCTTTAAGAATTTTATGTGTTTCAATGAGATTGCCTCTTATTCTTCTAATCTTTAGTGAGTAGAATCCAACCTGCTTAGCCTATCCTTTTATCCATGCTAAAATGCTATGCCAACACAATGCACTTCTATTTTCAGCAATAACCCATGCTATGGACTGTGACAAGTATAGCAAGTCTACAGGGTCCCCTCTGTCCACGTTTCTCCTTCAAAGAACTTCAAGAAATTGGCTAAATTGTTTTTTCAAAAAACCATGTTGACCCATCCTGATTATCTTGAGCTTTCCTAACATGCAACTTAAATCTCTTTAATAATCGGCTTTAACATCTTCCGAGATGTCAATTCAACGAGCCTGTCATTTATTGTTTTCTGCCTCCCTGTTCTTGAATAAAGGGGTTATGTTCATTATTTCCCAGTCCAATTGAGCCTTTCCTGAATCTGAGGAATTTTGGGAAAAATCATACTAATGCACCTGCAACTTCATTAGCCAGTTATTTTAAGATTGTAGACTGAAGTTCATCTGGACCCAGAGATTTGTCAGGTCACAACTCCATCAACTCAGCACTGCTTCCCACATGATAGTAATTTCATTAAGTTCCTCTCTCCCTTTTAACTCCTGATTTATAACTATTACCAAACATTTTTATGTTTTGTAGTGAAGACAGAAGTGAAATATTTTTCATTTCATCTACTATTTCTTTATTAGCTACCAGTAATTTAATATTTTCATTCTTTAGGGGAATAACACTCCCTTTATTTATTCTTTTCCTTTTTAAATGCCTTTAGAAACTCTTACTATCTGTTTTTACTTTTCTAGCTGGCATCGTCTCATGCTTTAAGTTCTTGCTTCTGATTAATTTTTTAATCATTCTCTGCCTTTTTTTATATTCTGACTAAGTGACACTCATCTTTGTACGTTGATATTTTTTTCTTTCTGGTTGAGATTTTCCCTAACATCTTTAGGTTAATGATAGGTGACGGATCCCCCCTTTACAGATTTTCTTTATGGTACAAATATACCTATTTTATGTATTCTGCAATATTCCCATAATTGTCTGTCAATGTGCTTTTATTGATCTATCCCCTAACCTAGCATGCCAGCTCACTCATCAAGCTTAGCTTTCATGGCTGCATTGTTGCCCTTATATATTGTATTGAATGACACAAAGATGTATTGTGTGCTGAATCAGTTCTTTTCTCCAGGAAACATACCTGTTTTTTTATTGTCTTCATCTCAATATTATGTCAAGAACTTAAGTACATTATATGGATCCTTGTTTTTTGGGTTTCTGTCCCTTGGGCCAGTTCACAGTGGTTTCAAGCAAAACTTAACAGGAAGGGAAATTCATATATAGACCTACAAAATTTGCTCCACACACATACTGCAATGTAGCTTGCCTTCCTTTTCACCCTTCACTCTTGTGGCTGCTATCCAGTCATTCAAATGAACCCAGAGAAAGCTGAGAGCTGACATCGTCAGGATAAAGGGCCTTTTGTCATGGCAGCCTTTTGCCAGGTCTCAGATAGGGACATCAGCCAAAGAGAAGGAATGGGTGGTGGGGATGTGACAGTTGCAGGAGGATTTGTGGAGGGAATAGGAGACTGCATGACGAAGAAGGTATAAAATCTGCAAAGCAGAGAAGTAGGCTGCAATGGTTTGGGGGAGAATGAGGGAGGAAGGTGGTTATTAGAGGGTTGTGGAAAAATAGAAGATTTTCATGGGTGGAGGTGGAGGGAGGCTGCAAAGGAGAGAGAACAGTTTTAAACCTTTTAACAAAGTACTCATTTACCTGGGATCCAAAATAAATCTTCAAATCATTGACATAATAAATTCATTGAAAATTAACATGGAATATCTTTTTTAGGATGACAGATGAGAACTCAAAAGTACTCAAAGGACTTTGTTAACTTTTAACTCCAAATGTATGTTTAAGACATCTGCTACAGCTAAAGAAAATATTGCAGATGTAAATTCAGTCACTGTCTGGCAAAACCTTGTGTGACACCCATGAAATGTCACACCTGCAGACTATCAAGAAAACTTGAGAGATAATGAGGGAGTGTCTAACCTCGCCAATCTATATGGAAAGTGTATATAGTTTCTTTTGTGTATAAAAGTATGTGTCAATGTATTTTGGAAAAAAATGTTAACTTTTGCCTGATGTATTTTACCAGTTTAAATTCTGTTATGCCCAGAAAATGAATGCTTTCATTGTGTGCTGTGGCTTGTAAGTTAAGTGGAGAGTTGATATTTATTCAAGATTTTGATGAATTATCCTAAAGCAGTTTCTGTATAGATCCAAATACTCCATAGCTCAACACAACTACAGAAGATGTTGTTACTATGTTACTATCACTTAACAAGTGAGTTAGGGAGAAACAAAAGTTTTTTTTTGAAATAAAATCACACATCAAGGAATTCAACATTGTAGCTCCCCAAGTTGCAGAAAGCAGGAAATAATTTATGTAAGACCACAGTTTTCACTTGTAGTCTTGCACATTACACAGAACATACAGTACAAACAGGGCATTTGACCCAATGGATCCATGCAATCTCCCATCCTTCTTTCTCTCACCTTATCAAGATCTCTTTCTATTCCATTATGTCTATCTGGCTTCCCTTTGAATACATCTAGGCTGTTTACCTCAACCATTCCCAGTAGATCCACATTCTTATATGCCAAAACAAATTTGTGTTTAACAAAAAGGACACAGACTTTCTCGATAGCTCTTGATTGTATAAGGGCATTGCCTGATATGATACTGAACCAAGAATAGCCCCAGGTGAGATCCTAGGTTGTTGCAGAGCTTCTTGACCAGATGCATTGATTATTAGAATTCTCCTTCACAATTTTGAACCATGAAGGACTAGTCACCAAAGCAGATAGCTTGTAAGAAAAGTCTAACTTCAATTCCCTGGAATTGCTCTAAATTGGCCAACGTCAGCTGGAGTCTTTGCTCACTTTGACCTGAAAGTTCCAGGACTAAGGAAAAAATGCAATCGGTTGGTAATTACTATCCAAGGAAGCCTGTGTGAGCATTACCAGAGGGCAGGTTCAGGATGATGTGTGATATATACATGTTGGTATAGCTCTAGAGATAGGGCGTACACTGAGACAGTGGCATCTTGATTGGCACTGGGCATCTTTCCTGAGATCGAAGGAGCACAGCTGGTTTTTATATACTAAATGATGTCAAAAAGTGAACACATAATTGGCTATTCTAAATGAACACAGAATAGCTAAGAAATGTAAAAGGGAAGTTAATGTTTTTTTGGCATTCTTTTCTAAAGTTGACAGAGGCTCCTAAAAATGTTGCTTATGGTAATGCAGCTGTTTAAGTTGGCATGCTTAACTGGACTTTTTCATATCAGAACATGCTGAGAAACATAAACTGAGAGGTGAATCAAAGATCTTTGAGACATATCTTGGGTTGGTACAGTTCACAGAGTGCAATACCTGCTGACTGAAGTATGTGGAAGAGTAAGTCAAATGAACAAATACAAACTTGCTGTGTTGATCTAAATGGTGCCAAAGGAAGTACAGATATTGTAAGCTTGACTCAGGAAAATACAAAACATTGAAAGGATTCATAACAACAGTTCCAGAAAAGTGCATAATTTAAGTCCTACTATCCAGTGCACAGCGATCACATTACGTTTATAGAATGGAGGCACTGTGAGGAAATGGAAAGCTCATGGTTTACTCAGTCAAAAAGGTTCCAAGTTCCATCTTCCCCTTCTCAACAATTACATTCTTGTCAGCTGAGGGCCAGATCTGTGCCAAATCCCATAGCACATAAAGTTCTTCCAAAAAGAACAAAAACGCAATAATTGGTTTTAATTATAAGTTATTTCTCTATTACTGCATCTGGAGAAAGTTCAATCAAGCATCAAGATGGTCATTCAGAGTCCCTAGACGATCCAGCAATTCCAGGGAATTAAAGTTAGACTTTTATTACAAGCTATCTGCTTTGGTGACTAATCCTTCATGATTCAAAATTGTGAAGGAGAATTCTAATAATCAATGCATCTGGTCAAGAAGCTCTGCAACAACCTAGGATCTCACCTGGGGCTATTCTCGGTTCAGTATCATATCAGGCAATGCCCTTATACAATCAAGAGCTATCGAGAAAGTCTGTGTCCTTTTTGTTAAACACAAATTTGTTTTGGCATATAATACTGTGATAAGAATGTGAATCTACTGGGAATGGTTGTGATGAATAGCTTAGATGTATTCAAAGGGAAGCCAGGTAACATAATAATGTGACAATTGAATGTATACAGTAAAATGAACATCTAGATAGACCCCATAAGGTGCACTGTGAGGGGATGTGGTAAAGCATGGACAGGGAGTTATACAGCAGCAGGGTTCATCCATGGTCAGGAGCTCACAGGCTTCAACAGGAGGACAGTCAAGATCCTGTTGTAATCGGAGATAACCTTCTTCGCTGTCCACTACACCTCCAATTTTAATGTCATCTGCAAACTTACTAACTATACCTCTTATACTCACATCCAAATCATGTATATCAATGACAAAAAGTAGTGGTCCCAGCACTGATCCTTGTGGCACTCTACTGCTCACAGGCCTCCAGTCTGAAAAACAACCCTTCCCCACCACCCTCTGTCTTCTATCTTTGAGTCAGTTCTGTATCCAAATGGCTCATTTTCCCTGTATTCCATGCAATCTGACCTTGCTAACCAGTCTCCCATGGGGAACCTTGTCGAACACCTTATTGAAGTCCATATAGATCATGTCCACCACTCTGACCTCATCAATCCTCTTTGTTACTTCTTCAAAAAAACTCAATCAAGTTTGTGAAATATGATTTCGCATGCACAAAGCCATGTTAACTATCCCTAATCAGTCCTTGGCTTTCCAAATACATGTACATCCTGTCCCTCAGGATTCCCTCCAACAACTTGCCCAGCACTGACGTCAGGCTCACTGGTCGATAGTTCCCTGGCTTGTCCATACCACCTTTCTTAAACAGTGGCACCACATTAGCCAACCTCCAGTCTTCCGGCACCTCATCAGTGACTATAGATGATACAAATATTTCAGCAAGGGGCCCAGCAATCACTTCCCTAGCTTCCCACAGAGTTCTAGGATACACCTGATCAGGTCCTGGGATTTATCCACTTTTATGCGTTTCAAGACATCCAGCACTTCCTCCTCTGTAATATGAACATTTCTCAAGGTGTCACCACCTATTTCCCTACATTCTATACCTTTCATGTCCTTTTCCACAGTAAACACGGAGGCAAAATACTCGTTTAGTATCTCCCCCATCTTCTGCGGTTCCACACAAAGGCCGCTTTGCTGATCTTTGTGGGTCCCTATTCTCTCCCTAGTTACCCTTTTGTCCTTAATGTATTTGTAAAAACCCTTTGATTCTCCTTAACTCTATTTGCCAAAGCTCTCACATGTCCCCTTTTTGCCCTCCTGACACTCCAGTGCCAGTATGTCCTTCCTGAGGTGTGGGGCCCAAAACTTGACACAGTATTCTAAATGGGGCCTAACTAGAGCTTTATAAAGTCTCAGTAGCACATCGTTGCTTTTACATTCTCTTGCGATAAATGACAACGTTATATTTGCTTTCTTAACCACGGACTCAACCTACAAGTCAACCTTTAGAGAATCCTGCACTAGCACTCCCAGATCCCTTTGTACTGGCTTTATGAATTTTCTCACCATTTTATTAAATAGTCCATGCCTGTGTTCTTTTTTCCAAAGTGCAAGATCTCACATTTTCTCACATTGAATTTCATCAGCCATTCCTTGGACCATTCTCCTAAACTGTCTAAATCTTTCTGTAGCCTCCCCACCTTCTCAGAACTACCTGCCTGTCCACCTAACTTTTTATCATTGGCAAATTTTGCCAGAATGCTCCCAGTCTCTTCGTCCACTCCCCCTCCTCTCTTGCCTCCCTTTCTGTCCTTCCTGTAGCATTTGTATCCTGGAACATTAAGCTGCCAGTCCTGCCCATCCCTGAGCCATGTTTCTGTAATTGCTATGATATCCCAGTCCCATGTTCCTAACCATGCCCTGAGTTCATCTGCCTTCCCTGTTAGGCCTCTTGCATTGAAATGAATGCAGTTTAATTTATTGGTCCTACCTTGTTCTCTGCTTTGTCCCTGCCTGCCCTGACTGTTTGACTCGCCTCTTTTCTCAACTGTATCCGTCTCAGATTGATCTCTTTCCTCACTATCTCCCTGGGTCTCAACCCCCACCTTAATAGTTTAAATCCTCCTGAGCAGCTCTAGCAGATTTCCCTGCCAGTATATTAGCCCCCTTCCAATTCAGGTGCAATCTGTCCTTCTTGTACAGGTCACTTCAACCCTAGAAGAGATTCCAATGATCCAAAAATGTGAATCCTTCTCCCATACACCAGTTCCTCAGTCATGCATTCATCTGCTTTATCCTCCTATTCCTGCCCTCAGTAGCTCGCAGCACCGGGAGTAATCCAGATATTACTACTCACGAGGATCTCCTTTTTAAATTCCTGCCTAACTCTCTATATTCTCTCTTCAGAATCTCATCCTTTTGCTTTCCTACGTCACTGGTTCCAATGCGTACAATGACCTCCTGCTGGTCCCTCTCCCACTTGAGAACATTCTGCACCCTCTCTGAGACACCCTTGATCTTGGCATCAGGGAGGCAACACCTCGTTCTGATTTTTCGCTGCTGGCCACAGAAACATCTATCTGTGTCTCAGACTAGAGGGTCCCCTATCACAATCGATCACTTGGAACAGCAGTGGTTAGCACTGCTGCCTCACAGCGCCAGAGACCCGGGTTCAATTCCTGCCTCAGGCGACTGACTGTGTGGAGTTTGCACATTCTCCCCGTGTCTGCGTGGGTTTCCTCCGGGTGCTCCGGTTTCCTCCCACAGTCCAAAGATGTGCTGGTCAGGTGAATTGGCCATGCTAAATTGCCCATAGTGTTAGGTAAGGGGTAAATGTAGGGGTATGGGTGGGTTGCGCTTCGGCGGGTCGGTGTGGACTTGTTGGGCTGAAGGGCCTGTTTCCACACTGTAATGTAATGTAATGTAATGAACCTGACATACTCCTCATTGCTTTAAAGCCAGTCTCAATAACAGAAACTTGGATGTTCTTGCTACATTCCCCTGAGAATCCATCACCCCCTACATTTTCCAACACAGCATACTTTTTTGAAATGGGGATAGCCACAGAAGACTCCTGTGATACCAGCCTACCTCTCTTACCTTTCCTAGAGTTAACCCATCTATGTGACTGTATCTGCAACTTTTCTCCCTTCCTATAACTTCCATCCATCACACCCCCTTGCTCTTATATTCCTTATTGCCTCTAACTGTCTCTCCAACCAATCCATTCAATCTGATAGGATCCGCAACCAACAGCATTTATTGCAGATATAATCCCCAGTAACACGTAAACTCTCCCTGAACTCCCACATCCGACAAAAAGAGTATATCACTCCACTAAAGGCCATTTTTGCTTCTTCCAATCTACAGACCCAGAGAATAGCACTGTCTTATTCCTCTACAAAACACAGCTCCAAGCTAACTTAATACTTACGGCATATATTTTTAAGTTTAATCAAGAGACATATCTCAATAAAACATATAATCAAGAAAGAACCCACTCTACTCACTATTGCAGACTTTCTGTAAGGCTACACTTAAAAAATTTACTTATCTGTTCCTGTGCTATGTTCTCTCTCAAACAGGTTCCTCCAAGATTAGTTGTGAATTTCATTGTTTGCTCATTTTCCCAGACGCACTCCAATGTCTAGCGATACATGAATTCAAACAGCAATGGCAGTAGCTGCGCAGGTTAACTGCTCTGTCAGTTAGCAGTGTGGGTTTCTTTTTTTGCCTCTGTGTCTCTCCTGCACTGACCTCACCATGTACTGCCTTTGCTTGTTCCTCTCCCTTTTAAAAGTGCTGTTGTTTTGACATTTTTTTTCTCCAAAGTTCCAAAACAATTCAACAGCATATAAAACAGTAATTGCTGCTCTTGCAATTTGAGGAAATTACCTCCAACAACGAAAATACCTCAAAAAAGAGCAGCCTGTTACATTCTGAAATTTTTCCCCTCCTCCATCTTGGATTACCCAAAATTGGATTTCCACTCAGATTCTAGCTAAAAATCACACAACACCAGCTTATAGTCCAACAGGTTTATGTGGAAGCACTGGCTCTCATACCACTGCCCCTTCATCAGGTAGTTATGGAGTATAAGATTGTAAGATACAGAATTTAAAGTATAGCAAAAGGTTACAGTCTGATGTAACTAAACTCACTTCTTGCTAAATCCCATTGGGTGGCTAAAACAAAAATCTGCATATGCTTTTCAGCAAGAATTAAACAAAAGGTAAAAGAGAGCATATAAAATTCAACCTTTAGAAAGAGATTGTTTTTAATCGCTCCTTTCAACTTTACAGTGCATATACAGCAAGTGACAAACTGTAGAACAGGATTAATAAGTAAATTTGAAATTCTTAACAGGTCAGGCAACATCTTCAGACAGAGGAGCAGAGTTAATGTTTTGGGTTAATGGGTTGATGACAGAGTTCTGATGAAAGGTCATCAACTTGAAACTTTAGACTGAATCTTACCAAAAATTGGTTAAGTGTTATTTTTGTTGAATTTCATGGAGGTTTGTCTCTATGGGGCCTAACAAGCTGTCTCATGCTTTTCTCCCAAACCCATCTCATTAACTAGGTATCTCATCTCGACGCTAACTGGATTTGCTCACTCGCCACAGGCAGAAGTACTTGCCACTACCAGGATATCCAGAGATCCCTGGCTCTAGGTGGCCAGCTGTGCACCCTGTCAAATGCTGATAGTCTCTTGATGCCCTTCGTCATCAACTTAGTGGCACAGCAGACACAATCACCTCTCACATCACTTAGGTGGACCGGTCGTTACTTTCTTGCACATACATTCCTACACTGATTACTTTTTAAGCACCAGGCACACAGCTTATCTATCCTTAGCCACATTACATCTTACAATCCTCTAAGTCATTGCTACTCTTTCCCCTATGTTCACTGTGGCCAAGGAACTTATCATTTTTCAATGTGGGACCATCATATACAAGGAAACCTTCAAACGGTTCCAAATATTAATATTATTATTATTCACTCAATACCAAAAGCATACAGAAATCAAACAACTAGATGATTCTTGATAGGAGTGAGAGAGACAGAGTAGTTGTCATGGGGGACTTCAACTTTCCAAATATTGACTGGGAACACTATAGTATGAGTACTATAGATGGGTCAGTTTTTGTCCAGTGTGTGCAGGAGGGCTTCCTGACACAGTATGTAGACAGGCCAACAAGGGCCGAAGTCACACTAGATTTGGTACTGGGTAATGAACCCGGCCAGGTGTTAGACTTGGAAGTAGGTGAGCACTTTGGTGATAGCGTTCACAATTCTGTTATGTTTACTTTAGTGATAGAAAGGGATAGGTGTATACCACTGGGCAAGAGTTACAGCTGGGGGAAAGGCACTTACGATGTGATTAGGCAAGATTTAGAAAGCATAAAATGGAGGAGGAAACTGCAGGGAATGGGCACATTAGAAATGTGGAACTTATTCAAGGAAAAGATCCTGTGTGTCCTAGATAAGTATGTACCAGTTAGGCAGGGAGGAAGCTGTAGAGCATGGGAGCCGTGGTTTACGAAGGAAGTGGGTCTCTGGTCAAGAGGAAGAAGGCTTATGTTAGGATGAGATGTGAAGGCTCAGTTAGGGCACTTGAGGGTTACAAGGTAGCTAGGAAAGACCTAAACAGAGAGATCAGAAGAGCGAGGAGGAGACATGAGAAGTTGTTGGCGGATAGGATCAGGGTAAACCTTAAGGTTTTCTATAGGTATTTAAGGAATAAAAGATTGATGAGAGTAAGATTAGGGCCAATCAAGGATAGTAGTGGGAAGTTGTGTGTGGAGTCAGAGGAGATAGGGGAAGCACTAAATGAATATTTTTCGACAGTATTCACTCTAGAAAACGACAATGTTGTCGAGGAGAATACTGAGATACAGGCTACTAGACTAGATGAGATTGAGGTTCACAAGGAAGAGGTATTAGAAATCCTGCAGAGTGTGAAAATAGATAAGTCCCCTGGGCCGGATGGGATGTATCCTAGGATCCTCTGGGAAGCCAGGGAGGAGATTGCCGAGCCTTTGGCATTGATCTTTAAATTGTCATTGTCTACAGGAATAGTGCTAGAAGACTGGAGGATAGCAAATGTGGTTCCCCTGTTCAAGAAGGGGAGTAGATACAACCCTGGTAATTATAGACAAGTGAGCCTTACTTCAGTTATTGGTAAAGTGTTAGAAAAGGTTATAAGAGATAGGATTTATAATCATCTAGAAAAGAATAATTTGATTAGAGATAGTCAGCACAGTTTTGTGAAGGGTAGGTCGTGACACACAAACCTTATTGAGTTCTTTGAGAAGGTGACCAAACAGTTGGATGAGAGTAAATCGGTTGATGTGGTAAATCGGTGTATATGGATTTCAGCAAGGCGTTCGATAAGGTTCCCCACAGTTGGCTATCGTAAAAAATGTGGAGGAATAAGATTGTGGGAGATATAGCAGTTTGGATCAGTAATTGGCTTGCCGAAAAAGACAGAGGGTGGTGGTTGATGGGAAATGTTCATCCTGGAGTCCAGTTACTAGTGGTGTACTGCAAGGGTCGGTGTTGGGTCCACTGCTGTTCGTCATTTTTATAAACGATCTGGATCAGGGCGTACAAGGGTGGGTTAGTAAATTTGCAGACGACACTAAGGTTGGTGGAGTTGTGGATAGTGACAAAGGATGTTGTAGGTTACAGAGAGACATAGATAAGCTGCAGAGCTGGGCTGAGAGGTGGCAAATGGAGTTTAATGCGGACAAGTGTGAGGTATTTCACTTTGGTCGGAGTAACTGAAATGCAAAGTACTGAGCTAATGGTAAGATTCTTGATAGTGTAGATGAGCAGAGAGATCTCAGTGTCCATGTACACAGATCCTTGAAAGTTGCCACCCAGGTTGACAGGGTTGTTAAGAAGGCATATAGTGTTTTAGCTTTTATTAATAAAGGGATCGAGTTCCGGAACCATGAGGTTATGCTGCAGCTATATAAAACTGTGGTGCAGCCACACTTTGAGTATTGTGTACAGTTCCGGTCACCGCATTATAAGTGAATGCCTTGGAAAGAGTGGAAGCTTTGGAAAGAGTGCAGAGGAGATTTACTAGGATGTTGCCTGGTATGGAGGGAAGGTTTTACGAGGAAAGGCTGAGGGACTTGAGGCTGTTTTCGTTAGAGAGAAGAAGGTTGAGAGGTGACTTAATAGAGACATATAAGATAATCAGAGGGTTAGATAGGGTGGACAGGGAGAGTCTTTTTCCAAGAATGGTGACGGTGAGCACGAGGGGGCACAGCTTTAAATTGAGGGGTGATAGATATAGGATAGATGTCAGAGGTAGTTTCTTTACTCAGAGAGTATTAAAGGTATGGAATGCTTTGCCTGCGACGGTAGTAGATTTGCCAACTTTAAGTACATTTAAGTCGTCATTGGACAAGCATATGGACGTACATTGAATAGTGTAGGTTAGATGGGCTTCAGATTGGTATGACAGGTCAGCGCAACATCGAGGGCCGAAGGGCCTGTACTGCGTTGTAATGTTCTATGTTCTATGTTCTAACTCGAAGCTGCATTTACCCCTCAGACAGAAACTATCTGCTTGCATGTCGAAGACTAACAATTTTGCAGTAAATGAATGCGCACTGTGTTCCGCTGTTAGCTATTGGAACCAGGTGTCATCAACTGGAACAGTCTGGCTTGTAGTGCCTGATGCTACTGTGCTTTATTGTGCAGAAGTTGATGTTCCTCCTGCTCAAAGTCCTCATCTTACTCCTCGGAAGACTGCTCACATTTCGCAGCTCATTAGTCTTCACCTCATCGCCTCTTTGCCTGCTCCAGAATCTCCTGTTCCCTGGATGCTGCCTGACCTGCTGTGCTGTTCCAGCAATAAAGTTTCAACTTTGATCTCCAGCATCTGCAGACCTCACTTTCTCCTGCTCCAGTTATGCACAGCACAATATGCTGGGATTATGTAGTTCACCCAGTCCAGACTGTAAGCAGCCCCCAGACCAATCCAAGCAGTATCTGTAAGCAGCCTTTCACTTGCTCCATCATGGCCTTGATTGAAGTGTTGTGAAGATGTGAGTGAACTATACCTTTTAAGAGAGTAAAAGCTAGCAGTGACAGCACCAAGTGTTCTCAATAAGACACAATGTAACATGTGCTCCGGCTACTGGAGTAGCTGGTTGCCTGGAAATTACAAAAAAAACAGATTCGAATTAAACCAATCAGTTTAAATTATTCCCCCAAAAAATAACAATTTCCAATCAAATTTGAATTGAGTATATTGACAATCTTAAAAGTCAGTGACACAATGCAATGTTCTGGGGTGTAAGACCTGAGAAAAATTGAACAGTTGAGAGGAGACTGCCTGAAAAATAGCTCTCTTAAAAGTACCTTTTTCAATCAGTAACCTGTGAAGCAGAATCCCTAAGAAGAAAAGAAGACACAGCAAGATCCAAATAGAAGAACTGAAAGCTGCCTGGTTTTGAGAGAAGAAGTGTTGTTTTGAAAATCTTAATTGGGAGTTTTATCGGACTAGTATTATAGAAGGGAAGGTAAAAGATAGGTTAGAGGAAGAAGTTGTTAAGTAGTTGTTAGTTAATTATTCTCTGTTATACTTTAAGAAATACATTTGTTAATTTTTTACTTTAAATAGTTCTTAGCCAGTTGAATTTTTACACATTACTGCACGGGATAAATCTTTTCTGTGTTGCTAGTTTTAAATTAAGCAGGGGAGTTTACTCTGTGTTGTAACAGAAGAAGGAGTTACATTATATCTATGCTTGGCCTCTGTAATTGGATTGTACTACAGAGTCGACAGACATGGTTGTTGTTTCCCTTTGTCCCCCAGTGATTTACCTTGTAAGGCATTTGGCCAAGTGCAGTAAGAACTTATTAGTTCTCAAGGAGTTAAGCCCTTACCTGGAAAAGCAGCTATTTTGCTGAATCCCACAGCCCAGGTTGCAGTACTGACCTTTGCACATGGTATCAGTAACAGACTTAATATATTTTTGGTTGTATATTGGAGAGATCCAACATATGGAGATAATTGGAAAGTGCCAGCTGCTCAAAAGTTGAATGCAGCTGTCACTTTGACGGCCACTAGGATAGGGTGGCCACCCATTTCTTCAGTTGCAGGGCCTGCTCCATACTTCTGTGACAGTGTCTTGGTTTGTGCCTCATTCATTCGAAGGAAATGGCATCGAGAGCAATATACTTGCTCAAATAAGCAAATGGTCTGAGGAGCGGCAGATGGAGTTTAATTTAGATAAATGTGAGGTGCTGCATTTTACAAAAGCAAATCTTAGCAGGACTTATACACTTAATGGTAAGGTCCTAGGGTGTGTTGCTGAACAAAGAGACCTTGGAGTGCAGGTTCATAGTTCCTTGAACGTAGAGTGGCAGATAGATAAGATAGTGAAGAAGGCATTTGGTATGCTTTCCTTTATTGGTCCCAGAATATTGAGTATAGGAGTTGGGAGGTCTTGTTGCAGCTGTACAGGACATTGGTTAGGCCACTTTTGGAATATTGCATGCAATTTTGGTCTCCTTCCTATCAGAAGGATGTTGTGAAACTTTAAAGGATTCAGAAATAGGTTGGGGCTGTTTTCCCTGGAGCGTCAGAGGCTGAGGGGTGACCTTATAGAGGTTTATAAAATCATGAGGGGCATGGAAAGGATAAATAGAGAAAGTGTTTTTCCTGGGGTGGGGGAGTCCAAAACTAGATGACATTGGTTTAGGGTGAGAGGGGAAAGTTTTAAAAGGGACTTAAGGGGTAACTTTTTCACGCAGAGGGTTGTGCGTGTATGGAATGAGCTGCCAGAGAAAGTAGTGGAGGCTGGTACAATTGCCGTATTTAAAAGGCATTTGATGGGTATATGAATAAGAAGGGTTTAGAGGGATATGAGCCAAGTGCTGGCAAATCAGACTAGATTAGGTTAGGATATCTGATCGGCATGTACAAGTTGGACTGAAAAGTTTGTTTCCGTGCTGTACATCTCCATGACTGTATGATTCTATGACTCCAGCCATTTAGTATCTCCACATCCTGAGGGCACTTTCAGCTGTGACCTTTTAATCTGCTCAACATCTGCTAGAAGTTGCTGTTGGTCTTAGACTTGCTGCAGCATCTGTTCCTATTCCACGTCTCTGCACCACCATTGCTTCACAGTAACAGCGTCAATATCACCTGCTGTGTCTGGATCTATCAGTCATGTTTGAACAACGGACTTGTATCAGAAACATAAGGGACTGAACAGATCCTTAGCAATGTGAGTGCAAGTAACAGTTTTATGTTCTGGTCCAGTGAGTGCGCCCTGGTCCTTACAGTGAAGTATGGAGTACTCCATCAAGAAGATCCATGGAATGACTGTGTGTCCAGTTCTGGTCAATCAGTTATAAGAAGGATATTATTAAGATGAAAAGGGTCCAGAAGAGATTTATTAGGAATGGAGCATTTGAATTATAAGGAAAGGCTAGATTGGCGGAGACTTTTTTCAGAGCTGAAAATGTGTTGCTGGAAAAGCGCAGCAGGTCAGGCAGCATCCAGGGAACAGGAGAATCAACGTTTCGGGCATAAGCCCTTCTTTCCTGAAGAAGGGCTTATGCCCGAAACGTCGATTCTCCTGTTCCCTGGATGCTACCTGACCTGCTGCGCTTTTCCAGCAACACATTTTCAGCTCTGATCTCCAGCATCTGCAGACCTCACTTTCTCCTTGGAGACTTTTTTCACTGGAGCATAGGAGGTTGAGAGATGACCTTACAAAATAATGAGGGATATAGATAAGGTGAATGGCAAGTGTCTTTTCCCTAAGATGGGAGATTTCAAGATGAGGGGGCATATTTTAAGGTGAAAGGACAAAGATTTAAAGGGGCAATATTTTTACAAAGAGTGTGGTTCTTGTGTGGAATGAACTTCCAGAAGTGGCAGATGTATTTAAAAGACATTTAGTTAAGTACATGAATACAAAATATTTGGAGAGATATGGGCCAAGCACAGGCAGTTGGGACCAGTTTAGTTTGGAATTATGGTCGGCATGGACTGGTTAGACCAATGTCAAAGTTGGTCTTTTCCATGCTGTATGATGCTATGACTCTACGTGGAACTTTGACATTGGATCTTATTCTGATATCACAAGGAGATAGTCAGAGATTACAAGTGTGGCATGAGCACTGAGATCTTGTCCTCGCAACTCCATGCCAGCCGCTCAAAGCATACTTGTATATAAGAGCATGTTGCATTATTCGCAAAGATCAACAGAAGAAGGAATCAGTTCTGTGCAGATTATGAAGTCTTGAAATATGGCCCATTAGTGATCATTTTAAGGACAACGATGATTATTTTTGGTTCACAGAGATGTCTATCTTCAATGTGCAATGACAAATGAAGCTTGTAACCAACATCTGCACCCACACAGTAATACACTGCATATGCTTCACATTGTGCTTTACATGCACAATGCTATGATCACTAATGATTTCAAGCTGTATACTGCATGATTGATGCAATTCCCCTTAAAGGGCCTCCTATGCTCAGACGTTGAGCCCATGTTTTGGGCCAAAGACTGCCACTGACTCCACCCACTCTGAATGTAGTCACAGTCAGTTTCCCACATTCAGGAGCCAAGAAATTGTGGAAAGCGACACAGATCATTGTGGACCAGCATGAGTCCGAGGCTCAGCCTAGTCACCAGGTCCCTCCCACAAACCTCCATACTCTTTCTATCTGGTTCTCTCTAGACAGCTTATTATGATTAATCTCCCATATATTTCCATCCTCCACCTGAAGTTAAGACTGCAAAGCTTATGCATACGCTCGAGCCTCAGCATTACAGTTTACTCCTGCCTATCATCGTGATGCACACTCCCCCCATCAAGGCCACTATGCTGGTGACATCAATAAGCCCCTCTCCTGCAGCATTCCATGCACTATTCCATGCACCATTGGCTTGCCTCTTGTAAAAATCCTCTTCAGCATCCTTATCACGCCAGCATCCTGGATTACTACTTCCAAGCCCCCAGTGCTGAATTCCCACACTTCTCTGCTACAATAGCATCTCTGATACCTGATAATGCCTCTCCCTTCTTTGACATTCAATGAGCTGACACCCGGGACTGACTAACCGATTGGTAACTCCTGACCACTCTCCATACAGGTCCCTGACAAACCACTAATTCCCTGACTGCTTGCTCTGGACCTGCCAGACAGTGACCCATTCCTCAAATTGCAGTGGGACACAGACCCTGACTGCCTCAAGCATATGACTTACTATGCCCAAGACCCTGGGCTGTGGACTAATGGAAGTGGACATTACCCTTGACTGACGGTAGTGGGATCACCTGACCGATGGCAGCCTCTCTTGACTTAACTGAGGATTTCTCCCCATCGACTTTGAAACATTGCTGTTTGGTTGACACTCATGCAGAGTGTTTACATTAAAGGCTGTTGGCACATGCTGTATGTGTATGATTGACATAGCACTTTACTCTAAGCAACATGTCCACCCTCTTGACTGATGACTGCTGACAACTATTACAAGCTGTATTGGTTTCATGTCTGCATTAAACAACTAGACAAGACATAAGTACTAAGAGCCTTTAAGATCTGGCTGAGTGTGTACTTTCCCCACAGCCATGCAAGTGTTTTCCTTTCAAGTGTTTTTCTAAATTCTTTTCAAAATTAATCTCGATTCTGCTTCCACTACTCTTGTAGGCAGTGCATGCATAACCGCACCTACTTGCTGCATAAGTAAATTCTTCTCATCTTCTCACTGATCCTTTTTCCATTACCTTCAGCTTTCTCCTCCAAGCAACACATCATTTTGAGTTGAATTATATCGCTATTACTTTACAGTCACTGGGTTAAAATGTTGGAACTCCCTTTCTAACAACACTGAGGGAAAGGGAGTTTAACAGCTCAAGAAGGAAATTTACCATCACCTTCTTGAGGGCAATTAGGGATGGACAATAAAAGTGGCCTAACTAACGGTGCCCACATCCCATGGACAACTTATAAAAATAAATCGTTAATTTATGTCTGTAGATTACTAAACCTCCCAGCAGTGGAAACTGAGCCTGTTTCCTATCCACATCCTATCAGCAACCGCTGCAGTCCAAGGGAAAGAGGTCTTGGTTTGAAGTTTGACTCTCATCTCCCCAACCTCTCCCCTCTACAGGAGATCAGACTTCTTTCTGGTTGTCCTCTATACCTCACCCATTCAAACCATGTCAATAGGATACTCCTTCAGCTGGCATTTGTCCAACTGCTGCACATCTGAGCATAACTGAGGATTATTCGAGAGGCTGAGAGGGTGATAGATAGAAGCTACAGGGACATAGCTACGCCAGAGAACAGAGGTAGCTGGGTAACAGTTAGAGGTGGGAAGGGGAGGAAGCAGGCAGTGCAGGGATCCCCTGTGGTCGTTCCCCTAAACAATAAGTATACCGCTTTGGATACTGTTGGGGGGGACGGCCTAGCAAGGGTAAGCTACAGTGACCGGGTCTGTGGCGCGAGGTCTGACTCTGAGACTCAGAAGGGAAAGGGGGAGAGGAGGAGAGCGCTAGTTATAGGAGACTCTCTAGTTAGAGGGACGGACAGGCGGTTCTGTGGACATGGGCGAGACTCTCGGATGGTTTGTTGCCTCCCGGGTGCCAGGGTCCGAGACGTTTCGGACCGTGTCTTCAGAATCTTTAAGGGAGAGGGTGTGCAGCCAGAAGTCGTGGTGCACGTTGGCACCAACGACATAGGTAGGAAGAGGGGTGGGGAGGTCATTCAAGAGCTCAGGGAGTTAGGCTGGAAGCTAAAAGCTAAGACAGACAGAGTCGTCATCTCTGGGTTGTTGCCGGTGCCACGTGACAGTGAGGCAAGGAATAGGGAGAGAGTGCAGTTGAACAGTGGCTGCAAGGATGGTGTAGGAGGGAGGGCTTCAGGTATTTGGACAATTGGACTGCATTCTGGGAAAGGTGGGAGCTGTACAAGCAGGACGGGTTGCACCTGAACCAGAAGGGCACCAATATCCTGGGGGGTAGGTTTGCTAGCACTCTTCGGGGGGGTTTAAACTAATTTGGCAGGGGGATGGGATCCAGACTTGTAGTCCAGCAAATAAGCTAGCTGTTTGTCAGGATGTCCAAGAATGTAGGGAGGCTGTGAAGAAGGTAGCACTGACAGGGAATACTTGCGGACACAGAGATGGGTTCAAGTGCGTATACTTCAACGCAAGGAGTATCAGAAATAAGGTGGGTGAACTTAAGGCGTGGATCAGTACCTGGGACTACGATGTTGTGGCCATCATGGAAAAGTGGATAGAAGAGGGACAGGAATGGTTGTTGGAGGTTCCTGGTTACAGATGTTTCAGTAAGATTAGGGAGGGTGGTAAAAAAGGAGGGGGGGGTGGCGTTGCTAATTAGAAATGGTATAACGGCTGCAGAACGGCAGTTCAAGGGGGATCTGCCTTTGGAGGTAGTATGGGCTGAAGTCAGAAATAGGAAAGGTGCAGTCACCTTGTTGGGTGTTTACTGTAGGCCCCCCAATAGCAGCAGAGATGTGGAGAAACAGATTGGGAAACAGATTTTGGAAAGGTGCAGAAGCCACAGGGTAGTAGTCATGGGTGATTTCAACTTCCCAAATATTGATTGGAAGCTCTTTAGATCAAGTAGATTGGATGGGGCGGTGTTTGCGCAGTGTGTCCAGGAAGCTTTTCTAACTCAGTATGTAGATTGCCCGACCAGAGGGGAGGCCATATTGGATTTGGTACTCGGTAATGAACCGGGACAAGTGATGGGCTTGTTAGTAGGTGAACATTTTGGTGATGGTGACCACAATTCTGTGACTTTCACCTTGGTTATGGAGAGAGATAGGTGCGTGCAACAGGGTAGGTTTTACAATTGGGGAAAGGGTAATTACGATGCTGTAAGACAGGATCTGAGGAGCATAAGTCGGGAGCATAGGCTGTCAGGGAAGGATGTCGTGGAAATGTGGAACTTTTTCAAGGAACAGATACGACATGTCCTTGATATGTATGTACCTGTCAGGCAGGAAAGAAATGGTCGTGTGAGGGAACCATGGTTGACGAGGGAGGTTGAATGTCTTGTAAAGAGGAAGAAGGAGGCTTACATAAGGTTGAGGAAACAGGGTTCAGACAGGGCAGTGGAGGGATACAGGATAGCCAGAAGGGACCTGAAGAAAGGGATTAGGAGAGCTAAGAGAGGGCATGAAAAATCTTTGGCGGATAGGATCAAGGATAACCCAAAGGCATTTTATACGTATGTGAGAAACATGAGAATGACGAGAACGAGGGTAGGTCCGATCAAGGACAGTAGTGGGAGACTGTGTATTGAGTCGGAAGAGATAGGAGAGGTCTTGAATGAGTACTTTTCTTAAGTATTTACGAACAAGAGGGACCGTATTGTTGAAGAGGAGAGTGTGAAACGGACTGGTAAGCTAGAGGAGATACTTGTTAGGAAGGAAGATGTGTTGGACATTTTGAACAACTTGAGGATAGACAAGTCCCCCGGGCCTGACGGGATATGTCCTAGGATTATGTGGGAAGCAAGAAAGGAAATTGCAGTACCGTTGGCAATGATCTTTTCGTCTTCACTGTCAATGGGGGTGGCGAATGTTGTGCCCCTGTTCAAAAAAGGGAATAGGGATAACCCCGGGAATTACAGGCCAGTTAGTCTTACTTCGGTGGTAGGCAAAGTAATGGAAAGGGTACTGAGGAATAGGATTTATGAGTATCTGGAAAGATACTGCTTGATTAGGGACAGCCAGCACGGATTTGTGAAGGGTAGGTCTTGCCTTACAAGTCTTATTGAATTCTTTGAGGAGGTGACCAAGCATGTGGATGAGGGTAGAGCAGTGGATGTAGTATACATGGATTTTAGTAAGGCATTTGATAAGGTTCCCCATGGTAGGCTTATGCGGAAAGTCAGGAGGCATGGGATAGAGGGAAATTTGGCCAATTGGATAGAAAACTGGCTAACCGGTCGAAGTCAGAGAGTGGTGGTAGATGGTAAATATTCAGCCTGGAGCCCAGTTACAGGTGGAGTTCCGCAGGAATTAGTTCTGGGTCCTCTGCTATTTGTAATTTTTATTAATGACTTGGATGAGGGAGTCGAAGGGTGGGTCAGTAAATTTGCAGATGATACGAAGATTGGTGGAGTTGTGGATAGTGAGGAGGGCTGTTGTCGGCTGCAAAGGGACTTAGATATGATGCAGAGCTGGGCTGAGGAGTGGCAGATGGAGTTCAACCCTGCCAAGTGTGAGGTTGTCCATTTTGGAAAGACAAATAAGAATGCGGAATACAGGGTTAACGGTAGGGTTCTTAGTGAGGTGGAGGAACAGAGGGATCTTGGGGTCTATGTTCATAGATCTTTGAAAGTTGCCACTCAGGTGGATAGAGCTTGTAAGAAGGCCTATTGTGTATTAGCATTCATTAGCAGAGGGATTGAATTCAAGAGTCGTGAAGTGATGTTACAGCTGTACTGGACTTTGGTTAGGCCACATTTGGAGTACTGTGTGCAGTTCTGGTCGCCTCACTTTAGGAAAGATGTGGAAGCTTTGGAGAGGGTGCAGAGAAGATTTACCAGGATGTTGCCTGGAATGGAGAATAGGTCGTACGAGGATAGGTTGAGAGTGCAAGGCCTTTTCTCGTTGGAACGGCAAAGGATGAGGGGTGACTTGATATTGGTTTATAAGATGATCAGAGGAATAGATAGAGTAGACAGTCAGAAACTTTTTCCCCGAGTACAACAGAGTGTTACAAGGGGACATAAATTTAAGGTGAAGGGTGGAAGGTATAGGGGAGATGTCAGGGGTGGGTTCTTTATCCAGAGAGTGGTGGGGGCATGGAATGCGCTGCCTGTGGGAGTGGTAGCGTCAGAATCTTTGGTGACCTTTAAGCGGCAATTGGATAGGTACATGGATGGGTGCTTAAGCTAGGACAAATGTTCGGCACAACATCGTGGGCCGAAGGGCCTGTTCTGTGCTGTATTGTTCTATGTTCTATCTATTGTTCTTCACACCTCTTTCAGCCTTGTCCGTATCACATATGCACAATGCTGGTTTATCACCTTACATATCAACCATCATTTTTGCTTTTGGATTGGCAGTTGGATTTAGAGTGGGATGTCCTTGCTACCTTTAACCAATCCCATTTATCCACATTAGAGACTGGCACCAATATGCACTAGCTTGCCTGAACAAGTGGCTGAGTTTTTCTGTGGCAAATAAATCCTGAAGACTTGAGCTCTTAGAGTCATAGAATCATAGTGATGTACAGCACCAGATCCTTTGGTCCAACTCATCCATGCTGACCAGATATTCCAAATTAATCTAGTCCCATTTGCCAGCACTTGGCCCATATCCCTCTAAACCCTTTTATTCATATACCCATCCAGATGCCTTTTAGATGTTGTCATTGTACCATCCTCCACTACTTCCTCTGGCTCATTCCATACACGCACACCTCTGCATGAAAAAGAAGCCCCTTAGGACCCTTTTAAATCTTTCCCCTCTCACCCTAAACCTATGCCCTCTCATTCTGGGCTCTCCCAACCCATGGAAAAGACCTTGTCTATTTACCCTATCCATGCACCTTATAAACCTCTGTAGGGTCACCCCTCAGTCTCCGACACTCCAGGGAAAACAGCTCAAGCCTATTCAGCCTCTCCCTCTAGCTCAAACCCTCCAATTTTGGCAACATCCTTGTAAATCTTTTCTGAACCATTTCAAACTTCACAACATTCTTCTTCTAGCTCAATGGCATGAGAACTATCTATTGAACTCACCTAGCTCCCCAAAATGCATCTACAGTCTTTAAAAAAAAAGTGCTTAATACAAATTTGAAAGAACTTTAAACAAATACAAGTTGGACTGAGGTTGAAGAATAGAGTTTATGGTGAATAATGAATAGAAAACTTAAGGATCACAGATTAGTTCTCAATCCAATAACATTACCAATTATGGTTATACAAGTACAAACAGCAATCTTAACCCTGCATTTTCTTTCTCAGGTCATATATAAGGGAATTCAGTGCAGAAGACAAAACATATCGTCTCAGCAAAAAGAAAAATAAAGAAAAAAAATGAACTTTGGCACTTTGAGCAGCAGTAGAATTTTAATCACATCCTTTGGTATTTAAAGATCTTGGAACTATTACACTGGCCAATTAACCCTACCTGTACCAAAGAGTTTTCAAAACACTTTTCGCTGCGCATCTGTAAAATCTTATGTTTTGTCAATTTGTTTGGTAACTATAAAGTAAAACTGAACAATGTTAAAAATAACAACTCAGAACGTTTGTAGGATTTTTTAAAAAGTGCAATCTTTATTTTGGGATGATGCATCCTGTTAAACTCAAAAGGGTTAAATAGATGTGTTTGGAAAGCTAGAGAGGAACATCTGATACTAATGAATCCAGGCTGTAGTCTCTTCCGACACATTCCCTCTGGTTTCCTGTTGAATTTCATATCTTAGCCTTCCCTATTTTCTTAATGGGGGGGGTTATTTGGCTCACGTTTTCCCTCTTTTCCTTTTTATCTTTAGTTTTCAAATTTGTCTTCAACAATCTCTTTGTTTCATTTCCAAAGAGTAAAGCCTTAATGAATGAATCGGAAAATAAAACAAGTATTGGAAAACTGTCTCACTTATGTTTCTTTTTTTTTCAGGAATTTCCTGGTTTATTCAAAGTTGCAGATTCGCAGAGCCAAATGATGTCCAGTAATCTGAACAGGCTGTGCTAGAGAATAGTAGGCTCTCCTCCTTAATGCTTGAGATGTGGTGTGGAGCTGTAGCCCAATTAAGCACTCATACCTTATACTGCTTGGATTTGAAGCAACTTTGTAACTTTGAAGTTAGTTTCCTTCTTGCCTTCTGGAACCATCACTATTGGGGTAAAAGGAGAGGTAACGAAAAAGCCTTGAAATTTAGACTGCACATTTATGTTGGCTGAAGATAGGGGCCATCTGACAGAAAGAAGAGAAAAAAATAACTTGGCAACATTTGGAGTCCTAATGAAGAGGTTATGCAGAGAGCAGCAGTGACATCAGTATCTGCAGGAAAAAAATGTGTATGTTACTGTGACATTTCATCAAGTCTTATCCGAAGTTCACACAGCAGGTCCACCGGATAATGATCAGGATTCGAAGTCCACCCATTTTAGTGTCAGCTGTGGCTTACTGGGTAGAACTCTCAGATCTGAGTCAGAGATTATTGATTCAAGTCCAACTCCGCAGATTTGAGCACACATTCTAGGCTGACTCTCTCAATGCCAATGCTAAGGGAATAATACACTGTCAGTTTGTCATCTTTTGAACAATACAGGCTACAATCTGCCATGAGGGATGTCTCATTAAATTAAGGCCCTATTTTGCCCATCAAGTGGATGCAAAATATCTCATGGCATTATTTTGAAAAGGAGCAGGGAGGTCTACCCAGCTGAAATTACTCAGGTCAGGCAATATTTACGGAGAAAGAAATGGTGTTAATGTTTCAAGTCAATGACCTTTCTGATTAAGGTTTTGCAACATTTTCTGTTTCTATTTCAGATTTACAATATTCACTGTGTTTTCTTTTGTATCACTAAAGCACAGAAAATCTGGTCATTGTTGCATAATAGCTTGTGGAACCTTACTCTGAGCAAATTGGTTGCCATGAAGTCTACATTGCAACATAACATACAACATTCCTACATTACAACATTTCAAAAAGAAATTGACTGTGAAAGGCTTTCAATGCATTCTGAGATCATGAATTGTAAAATTCAAGCTATTGTCTTTTTTGAGTATTCTGTGCCGACAGAATATATGACCTACAGACTGTAACTCTGTAACTCAATAAAGTTACTTTGAAAGGACTTCCATTTCCTACCACCTTTACTACTGTGAGCAGGGCATGCACCATCTTTGACTTGGACAAATACTGCATCATCACTCAGTCAATCCCCGGTAATTCCCCAACAGAAACCATTGACAGAATCCATGACCACACTGCAGATGAAGGAGAATAAACAATGGGCAATAAGCGTCACTCCTGCCAGCATTACCCATATCCCAGGAATTTTGTTTTAACCTGTCTGATTTATTCTCTTCCCAGCACTGGTGCCTTTTGGTTATTTGCAGCACTCCCTGGTTGGGATCACAACACCTGGTGGCTTAAAGCTGAATGGCCCACAATAGGCTCTCTGGAATGTTTATCCATGGAAATAATAGAAGTGATTTAAGACAAAGTTTTTAAACCCTAACAGTCAAGAAGAGATGATAAAAATCATTATTGACATTTAGATTTTGTTTGCAAAAGGAAGTCAGCCCAATTCTTTTTGTTCATTTCCATTTTAATATTTTAAAATACATTTTATAAGCAAATCAAAGCAATTATCCATATGTTCTTAAAAGTTTTCAAAAATCACCAGTACTCAAATCTGCTTGCTATGATGAGAGGGACACTTCTAGTGTATGAAGTGTTCCCAGAGGGAAAGACAGTAAAAAATCCAAAACATGTAAGAGACGTAAAGTCCTCCACTTTCAGTGCCACACCAAATTTTTATATTATCGTCACTCTAATACCCAAAGAGAATGTATTCTCTTCCTCCTCCTTAATCTGTCTCTATATAACCACTCTATATTATCATATTAGACTAACCAGTAAATGGGACAATGAACAAGACTCCCCAGTGCCCTGAATCGGCATCTCGACATGACGTTATTATGAAATATTCACTAGTGCAGACGAAAGTCCACCTCCAGAATCTTTGACTGAAACAGCTGTCAGAAATGGTTTCACCCACTAAAACATAAACAGGCTACAACCTGCCATGAGGGATGTCTCATTGCTCTTTTTAAAATCAAAAATGCAGGGGAAAAACCCACTTGCATTATAAATGGGGAAAGAGGTGACTGATCAGCAGATTTAAAACAGGACAAAGAATTTACAGCAGAAGCAAGCTATACAGCTCGATTAGTCTGTGCCCTGTTTATACACCACAGCAGACTTTTCCTTATGCCATCTCATCCCAAAAACATAATTTCACAGTCCTATAGTTTCCCTTCAAGAGTACCTATGGATTTCATTTCAACCATTCTCTATGATTGTGAATTCCACATTCTAAACATTCACTAGATAAAAATTATCTCTCTATTAGATTTGTTGTACATTTGTGAAGCCTTAGTTGTAGTGTCCTCCGCTAGTGGGAACATTTTTTCTGCATTTACATGACTTCAATCAGGTCATCCGTCAGTCTTCTCATTTCCAGAGAAACGTGTAACCACAAATAACAGAGTTAAAAATCACACAATACCAGGTTATAGTCCAACAGGTTTAATTGGAAGCACACTAGCTTTCGGAGCGACGCTCCTTCATCAGGTGATAGTGGAGGGATCGATCGTAACACAGAATTTATAGCAAAAATTTACAGTGTAATGTAACTGAAATTATACATTGAAAAATTGATTGTCTGTTAAGCCTTTCATCTGTTAGAATACAGTGATAGTTTCAGTTCTTTCATGTGTAAATCACAAAACCTTTTTTTTAAAGTTGCATTCTTGAGTTGTGGACATAGATACCATTATTACACGTGGGAACACCTCCCACCTTGTACATGGCAGGTACTCACGTGACTCAGCCAACGTTGTCTATCTTATATGTTGCAGGTAAGGATGCCCGGAGGCATGGTACATTGGGGAAACCGAGCAAAGGCTACGACAACAGATGAATGGGCACCGCACAACAATCAACAGACAGGAGGGTTCCCTCCCAGTTGGGGAACACTTCAATGGTCCAGGACATTCAGCCTCGGACTTTCGGGTGACCATCCTTCAAGGTGGACTTCGGGACAGACAGCAGAGAAATGTGGCCGAGCAGAGGCTGATAGATAAGTTCGGTACCCATAGGGAGGGCCTCAACCGGGACCTTGGGTTCATGTCACATTAAAGGTGATCACCATTGCACTACACACACACACAGATATTCCTACACACACACACTCTCACATACACACGGACACAGATACACACAGATGCACAAACAGACACCCACACACACCCTTATAGACACACACACTCCCACACTCACACATGCACCCCCTCACAGACTTAAGACACTCCGCACTCACTATACACACACACACACTTTCTCACACTCACAACCCCCACCCCAGACAGACACACACACACACAGACAGGCAAAGACCCACATGCACACATATATTTTGTGGGGTGAATTTGTACTTGCAAAGTACATTGTACTTTGCTCAAAAGCTAAATGCATTCATGTAGAACTCTGAGCTCAAAAACTGCATGAATTTATGGAAAACTCTGTTATCTCACTTTTTAGATTAAAATCAATCTAAACATCATGGCATAGACAGAGAACACAAGGGGCTAACACCTTCAACATATTGTCTAGCTATCACCATTGTTAACAGCTAACCCGAGAATGCAACTTTAAAAAAAAAGGTTTTGTGATTTACACATGAAAGAAGTGAAACTATCACTGTATTCTAACAGATGAAAGGCTTAACAGACAATCAATTTTTCAATGTATAATTTCAGTTACATTACACTGTAAATTTTTGCTATAAATTCTGTGTTACGATCGAGCCCTCCACTATCACCTGATGAAGGAGCGTCACTCCGAAAGCTAGTGTGCTTCCAATTAAACCTGTTGGACTATAACCTGGTGTTGTGTGATTTTTAACTTTGTACACCCCAGTCCAACACCGGCATCTCCAAATCATCACAAATAACAGGATTATCCCAAACAAGAACTTGCTATTGATGAGTGGAGGATTAAATGGTTAAAAATCACACAACACCAAGTTATAATCCAACAGCTTTGTTTGTAAGCACTAGCTAGTGTTTCTAAATAAACCTCTTGGTCTATAATCTGGTATTGTGTGATTTTTTTTTTAACTTTGTACACCCCAGTCCAACACCGACGTCTCCAAATCAAGAATAAATGGCACTTTGGAATGTTCAAGATTGAAAGGTGGCTTTTTTGAGGAATGGAATAATGATGATGGTTTTAAAGGAATGTGTATCAAAGGGAATCTGGCAATTGATTACCAAACACAAGTTAGGAATACCCCTGAAGAGGAGGGTACAGTTATGTTCAAAGCAATAGTGGGAAGGAAATAAAAGGTGAAACGATATACATTTTTATACCGAGCTAACTCTCCAGTAATAACAACATGTAGATTAGTTAAATGAACCTAACCACCTTATCCCTTTGCCTCAAAGATGTAATCTGTTTTCAAAAATAATGTTTGTTTTCATTCTTTATCTCTTTTTAAAGGTTTCCGTTAAAATATATATTCTTCGGAGACTCAGCAAGATGGCAGTGATTCAGTAGAACTGCCATGGACCGCTCTGCCTAACAGCCATGGCGTATTGGTGGTTTTTTTACCATCCCTGGCCAACGTATAAGGAGGAATTGTTAATTTAAAAACTTGAAGAACACATATTCGTTGACGACTTGGAGAGGGAAGGATGCCATAGGAAAAAGGAGCAAACAAACAGCAGCAAGGAGGACACTCCCCTGCAGCACTGGGTATGCCAGAGGCCGCAGCAACGGCCTCGCCCGAACCCCCGGGGGGTCTGATGGACTCACAGGAATTAGCAGTAGCAATGGCGAGACTTACCGCAAAGATTGAGGCTGTAATCGAGGAGATCTGTGCCCAGGTCCAACCCAACGCGTCCATACTGCAGAAGCATGATTGGGAGCTCCAGGGCCTCGGGGAGCAGGTGGAGGATTGAACCACTGCCTCGGAATTGGCGATCAAGTCCTCATCCGGACAGATCCAGATACAGGAGCAGTAAGCGTGGGCCTGATGAGACCAAGTGGACAACCTCAAAAATCAAGGTTGGAGGACGAATCTTCGGATTGTCGGTCTCTTGGAAGGTGAAGAAGTGCACAGCCAGTCAGCTTCTTTGAAAACTGGCTGCTGCAGTTGCTAGGCCTTCAATTTGAATCTGGATGGCTGCATATTGAAAGGGCCTATCAGATGGCGGTGCGCAGGTCTGGGCCGGTACAGCGCCTCTACCCAGTCCTAGTGCACTCCCTCACATACAGGAAGAAGCAAAACGTGACAGAAGTCTCCAGATCACTGCAGCAAGATCCACAGGCAGTGCTGCACAAGGGGTCAAAAATCATGTTTTTCCAGGATTTCTCGGCAGCTGTAATTCAAAAGAAGAAGTCCTTTGATGAAGTTAAAAAGAGGCTGAGGAACCTGGGCATCCAGCACTCCATGGGGTACCCCGCAGTGCTCCGTTTCAGCCATGAGGACTAGCTTATGCGTTTGACTTGGCAAATAAAACCGAGAACTTTGTAGACACTTTAAAATAGACCGATTGGTCTGAAGAATATGGTTAATGTTCGTCCTCTTTTCCTTCTTTCCCTGTGTTTTCCTTTTTCCTTTATTTCCTCTTTCTCTAATAATTTTTAAAAAAGAACAAAAGTCTTGGAATATGTTGTTCCTATTATATTTTTATAACTGGTTTTTATTATAGGAAATTTTGTGGGTGCCCTTTGTTGTTTTTTCCTTTTTCCTGTTCTTTTACTCTTTTAGTCATAAGTATGGGTGATATGGAGCTGGGAATTGGCAGAGTGCTTATCCTGACTTTGTGTTCATCTTAAGGATCATCTCCTTGTTTATTTACTTTTTTTGCCTAAGGCGAGGGCACAGTCTGGGCCTGAAGGAGCTGTGCAGGACAAGGTGGGTAGGGTGAGTACCCTCTATGGGCAGGGGGGAAAGTCTCCCATTCAAGGTTTTATAGTTAGTTTTCTTCGTAGTAGTTTGGTAGCAATGGTTGTTTGTAATTACAATAGAGTAGTTTGTGCATACACAATTCTGCAACACCATGAGTCTCCATTTCCTTATGCTTGGCGCACTGCAAGCAGGGTTCTCCCTCCCAGGAGTTCAATGGTCTCTGAATAGGGAAATCGCTAAGTGTCTTGTTAAATGGTGTACCTGGTACATCAAGGGAAGTCATTCTGCTGTTTAAAGGAAAAAAGTGCTTTCTAGCCTTAAGAGGGAAAGGGTTGATATCGCCCTGTTGCAGGAAACCCATCTTGATGATGGGGACACCTGAAGTTACAACAGGGGAGTTATGATCGGGTATTCTTTTCATCCATTACTACTAAAAATAAGGGAGTGGCTGTATTTATCCAGAAAAATCTTCTGTTCACATTATTAGAGGAGGTGAAAGATGAGCAAGGGCAGTTTGTGATACTTAAAGCCCTGATACATGGGAGGAATATGGTATTTTAAATGTCTACTATCCTCCGGCACATCCCCTCAAATTTTTGGCTAGTGCCTTTTCTAAGTTGAGTGCCTTTGGAACATGGCGCATTATTATGGGGAGGATTGTAATTGCCTTTTTGGATCTGACAGTGGACAGAATGCCCAGTGGCCTCCCAACTATTTCTTTGCAGGCCAAGTAGGTGGCTGATTTATGTGAGGGGTTGGGGTTGGTGGATATTTGGAGATGTTTTCACCCTACCAGCAAGGACTTCACCTTTTTTTCAAACCCACATAAATGTCACATGAGGACTGATCTTTTTCTGGCTCCCTCAACTCTTCTGGATTCGATAATGGTTGTAAAATTGGGAACATAGCTATCTCTGATCATGCAGTGGTATATTTAGAGGTTAAGGCCAAGAGTAAGGGGCTAGATTTGTGGCTTCTGGATCCTTTTCTCCTTAAGGATTCCAAATTTGTGGAATATTTTTTGAGGGAGTTTCAGGAGTTCTTGACTATCAACTCAGGCACGGCTAATAGCCCGTCTATGCTTTGGGAGACTGCCAAGGCCTTTGCTAGGGGATTAGCTATTTCCTATGCGGCTAGTTGGAAACGACGGAAGGGGGAACAGCAGCGTCCACTTGAAACGTGGTTGAAAGCTGATGAGGCAGCACATTTTGCGAGGCCTTCAGTGACTAAGCTACAGTGGATCACGGCCCTTCGGGCTGCCTTAAATTCAATACTTACACAAACTGCAATGAAAGAACTTGCTATTACTAGACAAAGGCTGTTTGAGTATGGGAATAGGCCAGGGAAGTATTTAGTGTATTTGACTAGGAAAAAGCATGCTCCCGAACCCATTACTGCAGTTAGAGTCAGCACCGGCATCCTTACATACGATGCCAAAAGGATTAATGAAGCTTTTCGGAGTTTTTACTCTGAATTGTATCAGTCTGAAGGTTGTGAGGATAGGAGGGCCAAGATGGAGGCCTTTTTTAAGAGCCTGGACCTCCCAGGGTAACCCTGGAACAGGCCTGTCTCCTTCATGCCTCTTTTTTGGCTCAGGAAGTACAGGAGGCAGCTAGGCAACTTCAGAATGGGAAAGCGACTGGCCCTGATGGTCTCCCAGGTGAGTTTTACAAGGAGTTTATAGGGATTCTGTCAGGGCCGATGCTGTGAATGTACAATCCTTCCTATATGCATGAATGCTTACCACCATCCTTGAGAGAGGCTAATATTTCCCTCATTCTTAAGAAGGGCAAGTTTCCTGAGGATTGTGCCTCATACGGGCCCATCTCTCTATTAAATTCAGATTTTAAGATTCTGTCTAAGATCTTGGCACTGAGATTGGAAAGGTGTTGTCCCATATTGTCAAAGAGGACCAGACAGGTTTTATAAGAGGCCGTAGGTCTTCTAATAATATTAGGAGGTTGCTGAATATGATCCAAGTTTGTCAGCAATGATTGCTCCAGGGGTTGGTGATTTCCTTGGATGCAGAGAAAGCATTTGACCAAGTGGAATGGCTGTATCTCTTTTATGTCTTACAGCAGTTTGGTTTGGGTGGGGTCTTTGCTAGGTGGATGGAGGTTTTATATTGCCACCCTCTGGCCGCGGTCATCACCAATGGGATGAAGTCTGGGAACTTTCAGATTGGTATGGGTAGTCGTCAAGGCTGCCCCACTTTCACTGTTGTTGTTTACCAAAAGTTCACATAACCGCTTTGGAAATGGGATCGAGGTTACACAAGATTACACTGTATGCGGATGATGTCCTTCTGTTTTTATTAGACCTGATGACCTCCGTACCACATCTGATTCAATATATTAATTCATTTGGGGTTATTGCAGGATCTAAGATCAACTTTGCAAAGTTGGAGGTTACGCTTTTGGGGAACCTCAAGGAAGTGCCAGAGGTTGAAGGTGGCCGTAGATTCCCCTTTAAGTGGTCACGGGCAGTTTCCAATACCTAGGTATCTTTATTACCTCCATGTTTGATCAGTTATTTCGGACTAATTTTGCTCACCTGCTCAACAATATTAGGTGGGATCTTCAGATTTGAGAGGCTGTTCCAATTTCATGGTTGGGCCGAATAGCCCTTTTTAAGATGAATGTTCTCCCTCGTTTGCTTTATCCCATGTGCATGCTCCCTATAATGTTTCCCAGGTCCACACTGCAGAAACTTATGGATTGGTTTATTTCCTTTGTCTGGCATTGTGGGCGGCCCCTCATCAAACTTACTAAATTGCAGTTGCCTCAAGGAGGGGGAGGTGTTGATTTCCTATACATCAGAAGATAACAATTGCGTTCCCTGCTGTCCTTTGTGTGCGATTGGGCAGGTAATGATCCGGGCTCAATGTGGCTGGATATTGAGGCCTCCCAGGCAAAATGCCCTCTTATTAACCTGTTGTTCATTGATAAGATTAGGACAGTTATGGACCACTGCCAGAACCCATTGTTATTAGTATGGTCCAGGCATGGAGGGCAATGCATCAGAGTGAGGGTTGCTTATCCAAGACTTCGTCACTTGCGCCTATAGTTGGTATGCTAGGGTTTTGACTAGGGATGATGGACACAGAGTTCAAACTTTGAGCAGCAAGAGGGGTTTCCAGTCTGCGAAACTTGTTTGAGGAGGAGGTTATGATTTCTTTCGAGCAACTGATCTGAAATACAGACTGCCCAGCAGAGATCTTTTCTGTTTTTTCAGGTTGGGAATTTCATCCAGAAGAAGACTACGCTTCTCACTAAGCCCTATAAGCCCAATACAGACAGGTTGTTGCTAGGTTCCACAAGCACCCTTTCGGTTAGTGCCCTCTATTGCCTGCTGGGTGGCAGGGCCATTTTCATTAATGTCATAGTTTTGTAAAGTTAAAAAACCTTTTTTTGCTAATAAGTATATTTACAAAAAAATACATATTCTTCATTTTAAAAAAAATACAACTCACGTCTCTTTCCTCCTCTCACTTGCTGGCACCAGTTTCTCTTTATAAAGTTGCTTGAATGCCAGGGTCAGACAATATGAAACACTGGGAAAGATTTCAGCTCCTGTAGACCCAGAGTGCTCTGGCATGATGTCCTGTCACAGCAAGTCTCCAGTCCGGCATCCCCTTCATTACATCCTTACGACACTCGCAGCTACAAATTCTTCATAAAACTCTCCCTCACCAAATTCCCCACCTCTCTCCCCTCCTGTCATCCTTCCCACTAACAGAAACAATCTCAGAAATTATCTTTCGTTGACAAGGTTTCAGGAACCACATTTTCCTCCATGTCTGAGTGACTTTCTTTTGCCCTCCTCTGTGGATCATCTCTGGGACATTTCTCAACACTAAGGGTACTGTATAATTGTGTTTCTTTGGACTCTTTGACAGGATCCAGTTCAATTATCGCTAGTGGTTTTTAACTTTTCCAAATGGCCATTCTCCAGCCTCGCTTTCATGGGGTAGCACTTTCTTATCTCTGAGTCAGATGGTTGTAGGTTCAAGCCCCCATACATGAATCCAGGCTGACAATTCAGTCCAGTGGAGTGGGAGTGCTCATTGTCAGAGATGCATCATCAAATGAAAAAGTAAACATATACCCCCTCCCATAGCTCCTTTCAAAGATTGGGGGGGAGGGGAAGATTTTTATCTTTCAAACCCCATCAATCAGATCTACTTAGAGTCATAGAGGTGTACAGCACAGAAACAGACCTTTCAGTCCAACTCGTCCATGCCGACCAGATATCCTAAATTAATCAAGTACCCTTTTCCCTGCACTCGGCCCATATCCCTCTAAACTCTTCCTATTCATATACCCATTCAGGTGCCTTTTAAATGTTGTAATGGTACCATCCTCCACCACTTCCTCTGGCAGCTCATTCCATTCATGCATCACCCACTGCATGAAAAGGTTGCTCCTTAGGTCCCTTTTAAATCTTTCCCCTCTCACCCTAAACCTATGCCCTCTCATTCTGGATTCCCTCACCCCAGGGAAAAGACCTTGTCTGTTTGCCTATTTGTGCCCCTCATGATTTTATAAATCTCTATACGGTCACCCTCAGCCTCCAATGTTTCAGGAAATTGTTTGTGGGACCTTACTGTGCACAAATCTTGGGTTTGCATTACAGAAGTGATTGCAGTCCAAACATACCAACTGATAATCCACGGATGTGAAAGGCGATAAAAACTCAGTGGTTGGAGATCTCAGATGGCACTTATTATTCTGAACGTGCAGATATTCACTGTTGAATTTGCCGAGCGCTTGCAGTACAAACTAATATTTGTACAAAAAGGAAACAAAATGGGGGTGAAGCAAACAAGTAGTTTATCACAAAACTCATTTTCATATTGATCTTCAGCACAACAGTTAGAAAGAAAGAATGGAACGTGCATTTACGTAGTAAAGTCTTCATTGTCCAGTACTCAAGAATCTGGAATTCGCATGCAACTGGCAATCAGAATGGTGCCTCTCTACTGCATGCTGTGGTTCTCCCAAAATACAATAATCTGAGAATCAAAAGGGAAAATCAGAATTGTAACTACCTGAACACCTTACCAGGGCAGAATGACTGATTTATCAAGAGTGGAGTAGGTTTCTCTGCTCTGGGAACTGATTGGTCACCTCTCCCTCCCTCCTTTTGGTCAAAATCTCACTGACGGTATTTATGAGCGGTCCTTGGTGCTCATTTTAAAATGTGCATGCATCTTGTGGCAGCAATCAGATGAGTTCTCCCAGCTGCCACTGGTATTTCTCAAGCAATCGCCAGATTCATGAAACTGGCAACCCTATTCCCTGTATGAGCCGGATACTAGGGAGTTTACCGTACCTTTCACAACTATTGTAAAAGCCCCCTTACATTTAATGAAGTGAAGTAACTGTATCTAACCCTGTAGTCAACTTGTGCACAGAAGAGCCCATGGATAGCAAAGCAACCATGACGCGTTAATCCCAGTTTTCTGTCACATTGGTTGTATAGGGTATATATTGGCCAAGACACAAGGACAACTCCTGTACTCTTCAAAATACCACTGTGGGAAATTTCTGTGCTAAAATACCTCTATTATTTAAAATTCATAACATTTTAGCCAGGATGTGTACATAAATTGTCCCACCTAGATAGATTTGATAATGGATCATTACTTGAAGTTGAAGTAATTTAACAAAGGCTCTTGACACCCATATTCTGAGCTTGGTTTTCCTTCTCTCACTGGTATCTTTACATACTCTGTTCTAGTCTCTACTTTTGCCTGTCCAATTATTCTTTTAACTCCTTCAAGGAATGAGAATGCTGCTATCTAGGCCAACATTTATTGCCCATCCTTAGTTACCTTTGAGAAGGTGGTGGTAAATCACACCATCAAAGAGACCATAAGCTCCTGAAAACTATCCCTGTTCCCTCTGAATGACGTTGAGATTCCTCTTGAATCCATTCCTCTTCAGATCATTTTTACTACACTTCTTGTTCTGGACTTGTGTCTTTGTTTTTAATGATCCCATTTCTGTTGTTTCTTCCCCTCATCTTAACAATTCAATTCATAGTCTGACCCTGCCTTCCTGCTGTTTTCCTCCGGAGATATTTTTAACCTGCCACTGTCTGTCTGCAAGACTCACCCAGACTGCATCAGTATATAAATTCTCCCAGATGGCTACCGAATGGTTGCTTTATTTTTAACAATGGGGACAAGTACATAGATCACAGAAGAGGAAAGAAACGGCAGAGTATATAACCTTTGTACTACTGCATTAATGAGTGTTGAAGCATCACATCTTAAACCATTCATTAACAGTGGGACAAGATTTTCGAGAACCACCAACGCAGAGTCCAGCAGCATCCCACTAGCATTGAGCAGCAACAGATGTCAAAAGAACTCAGCAGTATTGTCACTGGCACCAGCCCAACATTCTCAAGGAATGTTGAAGGACAAAAGCCTTCATTTTACTCTGTTAAAGCAACATTTCCGAATGGCTTCATTTTAATAATTTTCCATGCTAGTGTGATGGAAAAAAATCATCCTTGGCTTGGTGTTTGTTTGCAACAATTCCTTGGTGATTTGTTATCCTGTTGAACTAAAACCCACTTCCCTTTCCACACTTCCCTTAATGAATGCTAAGGGAGGCCCATAACCCAGACCATATAACCAATGAGTGCTCAATACAAAAACCTGACTTAGATCACTCCTGGAGAACCTTCAGTTCTAGACATTACACCTTAAGAAGGATAGGAAGAGAGGTTTTCAAGATATGATGGAAAACAGATAGGGTGGACGGAAAGAAGCTAATTCAATTTAAAGGGGAAGATAGACATTAACTACTTATAGTTGGGCAGTATAGGATTAGGTGATATAATATAAATAAGAGAGAGATCCTTCAGGAATGAAGTTAGAACATACTTTTACATGAAAAAAAAGATAGGTGAAGAAGAAAACTCTCTTCTGAAAACAGAAACTAATTCTGAAATTATAAATTGTAACCCATGGTACATTTTGAAGTGAGGTTACTAGACTTTTGTTAACCACTGATGTTAAAAGTTATGAGGCAATGGCACGTAAATGTAGTTTGGACACTAATCAATCATGATTTCACTGAATTGTGAAACAGGTTAGACGAGCTGTTGTTTGATTAATCCACAAGAGGTAAATCTATTTATTGACCAAGATCGATTGTTCATCCCTAATTGCCCTTGAGAAAGTGGCAAGCTGCCTTTTCAAATACTACAACTGACTGATCTGTGAATCATTTTAGAGGGCAATTAAAAGCTAACCAGGAGCTATGGGTCTGCTGACACATGCCGACCAGATCAGGTACGGATGTCAAATTTCCTTCCTTCAAGATCATTAATCAACAAATGGGTTTTTATTTACAGTCTGGTAGTGTTACCATTTCTGTTGCTAGATTTTGCTTTATTAAACGAGCTGAATTTAAAAACCCCCAACTGCTGTGTTGGGACTTGAAGTTAGGTCTCTATACCTTGATGTGTTGTTGCTGTATGATGTGGGAGCTGGCTGATCCCATTGTGAACGGCAGTGACCACATCTGCAGCAAGTGTTGGTTGCTGGAAGAACTCCGGATCAGAGTTGATGATCTGGAATCTGAGCTTCAAACACTGCGGCACATCCGGGAGGGGGAGAGTTACCTGGATGCTTTGTTTCAGGAGGCAGTCACACCTGGGAGGTTAAGTAATTCACATTCAGCTAGTGATCAGGCACAAAAGAGTGTGACTGTAAGTGAGGCAGGTAGGGGGAACCGGAGTTCAGGAGTGGAGGAGCCTCAGCCCTTGACCTTGTCCAACAGGTACGAGATTCTTGCTCCCTGTTCGGATGAGGAAAAGGGCTCTGGACAGGATGAGCCAACTGATCAAGGCACCATGGTCCAGAAGGCCATTCAAGAGGGGGGAGCTAATAGACAAGTAGTGGTTATAGGGGATTCTATAATTAGGGGGAAAGATAGTATCCTTTGCAAGCCGGATCGGGAGTCTCGCATGGTGTGTTGCCTGCCCGGTGCCAGGGTGCGAGACATCTCCGACCGTCTTGAAAGGATATTGGAGCGGGAGGGGGAGGATCCAGTTGTTGTGGTCCACGTTGGTACCAACAACATAGGCAAGACTAGGGTGGAGGACCTGTTTGGGCATTATGAAGCACTAGGCAGGAAATTGAAGCACAGGTCCTCAAGGGTCATAATCTCCGGATTACTGCCCGAGCCGCGTGCCAATTGGCATAGGGACAAGAAAATTAGGCAAGTAAACACGTGGCTAAGGGATTGGTGTGGGAAAGAGGGATTCCACTTCATGGGGCATTGGCATCAGTTTTGGAACAGGGGGGATCTGTACCGTTGGGACGGTGTCCACCTGAACCGATCAGGTACCAATGTTCTAGTGAAGAGGATAAATAGGGTGGTCAGTAGGACTTTAAACTTCTGAGTTGGGGGGAAGGGAAAGTGAAAGCGACAGGGAGTATGGAGGTAAATGGCAAGATAAGCAGCAGGATAGCATGTTTCCAGGCAGATTTAAAATTGAGGCAGACTGAGAATGCAGTAAAAAGCAAGGATAACTTAGGACATATGACTTCCAACATCTCTAATGATAAGGAAGTTAGCATTAAGGCACTTTACCTGAATGCTCGTAGCATACATAACAAAGCCGATGAACTAATGGCACAGATAATAGTGAATGATTATGATGTAGTAGGCATCACAGAGACTTGGTTACAGGGTGGTCAGGACTGGCAGTTAAACCTCCATGGTTTTTCAACTTAACGAAAAGACAGAGAGGTGGGCAGAGGGGGTGGGGTTGCCTTGTTAGTTAAGAACAAAATTAAATCTATGGTATTGAATGACATAGCGTCGGATGATGTGGAGTCTGTGTGGGTGGAATTGAGGAACCACAAAGGCAAAAAAAACATAATTGGAGTTGTGTATAGACCTCCTAACAGTGGTCAGGACCAGGGACGCAACATGTACCGGGAAATAGAGAAGGCATGTCAGAAAGGCAAGGTTACATTGATCATGGGAGACTTCAATATGCAGGTGGACTGGGTAAATAATGTTGTTAGTGGATCTAAAGAAAGGGAATTCATGGAATGCTTACAGGATGGCTTCTTGGAACAGCTTGTCATGGACCCCACAAGAGAGCAGGCTATTCTGGACCTAGTGCTTTGCAATGAACCAGACTCTATAAAAGATCTTAAAGTAAGGGAACCCTTAGGAAGTAGCGACCATAATATGATAGAGTTCAGTCTGGAGTTTGAAAGGGAGAAGGCAAAATCGGATGTAATGGTGTTACAGTTGAATAAAGGTAATTATGAGGGCATGAGAGAGGAACTGACTAAAATAGACTGGAAGCAGAGGCTAACCGGGAAGACAGCAGAGCAAAAATGGCAGGAGTTTGTAGGTATAATTGAGGACACTGTACAGAGGTTCATTCCCAAGAAAAGAAAGATTAACCGGGGAGGGATTAGACAACCTTGGCTGACAAAGGAAGTCAGGAAATGTATTAAAGAAAAAGAGAGATCCTATAAAGTGGCTAAGAACAGTGGGAAATCAGAAGATTGGGAAGGATACAAAAGCAAACAGGATAACAAAGAGTGTAATAAGAAAGGAGAGGATCAAATATGAAGGTAGGCTAGCCAGTAATATTAGAAATAATAGTAAAGGTTTCTTTCAGTACATAAGAAACAAACGACAGGCAAAAGTAGACATTGGGCCACTTCAAACTGATGCAGGAAGCCTAGTGATGGGAGATAAGGAAATAGCAGGAGAACTTAACAAGTACTTTGCGTCAGTCTTCACAGTGGAAGACATGAGTAATATCCCAAAAATTAAAGGGTGTCACGGGGCTGAGTTGAGTATGGTTGCCATTACGAAAGAGATAGTGCTAGAAAAGTTAAAAAGTCTTAAAATTGATGAATCTCCTGGCCCCGATGGGATACACCCTAGAGTTCTGAGAGAGGTGGCTGAGGAAATAGCAGAGGCATTGGTTGAGATCTTTCAAGAGTCACTGGAGTCAGGAAAGGTCCCGGATGATTGGAAGATGGCTGTTGTAACCCCCTTGTTCAAGAAAGGATCAAGGCAAAAGATGGAAAATTATAGGCCAATCAGCTTAACCTCGGTTGTTGGTAAAATTCTAGAATCCATCATTAAGGATGAGGTTTCTAAATTCTTGGAAGAGCAGAGTCTGATTAGAACAAGTCAACATGGATTTAGTAAGGGGAGGTCATGCCTGACAAACCTGTTGGAATTTTTTGAAGAGGTAACAAGTAGGTTAGACCAGGGAAACCCAGTGGATGTGGTCTATCTAGACTTTCAAAAGGCCTTTGATAAGGTGCCACACGGGAGGCTGCTGAGCAAGGTGAGGGCCCATGGTGTTCGAGGTGAGCTGCTGGGATGGATTGAGGATTGGCTGTCTAACAGAAGGCAGAGAGTTGGGATAAAAGGTTCTTTTTCAGAATGGCAGCCGGTGACGAGCGGTGTCCCGCAGGGTTCGGTGCTGGGGCCACAGCTGTTCGCATTATATATTAATGATTTGGATGAGGGAACCGGGGGCATTCTAGCGAAGTTTGCCGATGATACGAAGTTAGGTGGAGAGGCAGGTAGTACTGAGGAAGTGGGGAGGCTACAGAAGGATCTCGACAGGTTGGGAGAGTGGTCCAGGAAATGGCTGATGGAATTTAACGTGAGCAAGTGCGAGGCCTTGCACTTTGGCAAAAAGAATAAAAGCATAGACTACTTTCTAAATGGTGAGAAAATTAATAAAGCCAAAGCACAAAGGGATCTGGGAGTGCTAGTCGAGGATTCTCTAAAGGTAAACATGCAGGTTGAGTCCGTGATTAAGAAAGCGAATGCAATGTTGTCTCTTATCTCAAGAGGGTTGGAATATAAAAGCAGAGATGTACTACTAAGACTTTATAAAGCTCTGGTTAGGCCCCATTTGGAGTACTGTGTCCAGTTTTGGTCCCCACACCTCAGGAAGGACATACTGGCACTGGAACGTGTCCAGCGGAGATTCACACGGATGATCCCTGGAATGACAGGTCTAACATATGAGGAACGGCTGAGGATACTGGGATTGTATTCGTTGGAGTTTAGAAGATTAAGGGGAGACTTGATAGAGACGTACAAAATAATACATGGCTTGGAAAAGGTGGATGCTAGGAAATTGTTTCAGTTAAACGAGGAGACTAGGACCCGTGGACACAGCCTTAGAATTAGAGGGGGTCATTTCAGAACAGAAATGCGGAGACATTTCTTCAGCCAGAGAGTGGTGGGCCTGTGGAATTCATTGCCACGGAGTGCAGTGGAAGCCGGGACGCTAAATGTCTTCAAGGCCGAGATTGATAGATTCTTGTTGTCTCGAGGAATTAAGGGCTACGGGGAGAACGCTGGTAAGTGGAGCTGAAATGCGCATCAGCCATGATTGAATGGCGGAGTGGACTCGATGGGCCGAATGGCCTTACTTCCACTCCTATGTCTTATGGTCTTATGGTCTATGGTCTTATACCATTAGCCCGCATTTTCGGTGTATTAGTCCAGTAATACAACCGACATGTACTACCACATTACTATAATTCCAGTTCTATGTGCTCTTCTCCTCACGCTTTCCTGATTGCCAGTAAAAACAAAAACACCTTATCCTTTCCTAGGTCAACCAAATAAGGAGCAAGGCACTGCAGTTTAAAGAATTGGCAAATGATGTTTGGTGACTTCTCGGAATCAGAGAAATCATTCATGGAATTATTTGTGGATACTACCATCTGAAGTTTAATAAAATGGACTAAGAATCCAGAGGTTAAGTGTTCAAGACTCACCACAGCAAGTTGTGAAAATGAATCCAATAAATCTGACAATTCATGGATGTGGTCCAGGAAAAATATGTAAGAAGAACTCAAGCAATAGCCTTCTGGGAAAGGAATCTGTCACTCCTACTCATTTTGGCTTACACATGATGCCAATCCCACATTATAGCATCAAAAAAACTATAAACATTTCTGAAGGGATTTGGAGAAATACTTGAAGGTGAAAAAAATGCTGGAAAATGGGAAAAGAGTGGGAGTGGTAGAATTAAGAACGAGCTGGATTTCTCTTCAAAAAAGCTGGCACTTATTTGATAGAAATAATGCTCTCCTTCGGGACTGAATCATTTTTTAATACAACTCTATAAATGGTTGATTTTTTTAATGTGATCAGGGCAACTATGGATGGCATTGGCCATATCTCTTGGTGGCTCAGTGGTTAGCACTGCTGCCTCAGAGCACCAGGAACCACCTGGTTCGATTCCAACCTCGAACAACTGTGTGGAGTTTGCATATTCTCCTCGTGGCTGTGTGGGTTTACTCCGGGTGCTCCGGTTTACTCCCACAGTCCAAAAGATGTGCAGATTAGGTGAATTGGCCATGCTAAATTGCCCATAGTGTTCAGGGGCTTGTAGGTTAGGTTATTAGTCAGGGGTAAATATCAGATAATAGGGCAGAGGAATTGGTCTGGGTGGATTACTCTTCGGAGGGTCAGTGTGGACTTATTGGGCTGAAGGGCCTGTTTCCACACTGTAGGGATTCTATAGCATATTATACAATAAAAGTAAATAAAATCACAAAAGCTGGGACCTCAGACAAGGCAGATGAAGGATAAGGATAGCCCGCAATGAATACTGCAATGAGGCACCAACTTAGGCTGGTCCCATAATAAACAAGACTTAAAACTTAAACTTACACAGACTAAGCTACATAGAATCACACAGAACAGACAGCACAAAAAAAAGACCATTCGGCCCAATGGACCAAAGCCACTGTATATGCGCCAGGCGTATCCTGCAATCCTCTTTGTCTAACTTTATTATCAGAATCTTTAGTCCCTTTCTCCTTAATTGGTTGTATAGCTGCCTCTATATCTCGCTCAAACATGGAATGTGATTCCTTTGACAATGGACTTAATTTCTTCCAGTAGACTTATCTAAAGTAAGTGTCAACACAGAGCCTATTTGAAACCATAGTACATCTCGGATCCTCAATCTAAGATTTGTTATTTCTGTAATAAAAGGCACTCTACTGGTAAGCATAAGCTAAACATCTTTTTCTGAGTCTATTTGATGACAGTCCTTTAACCTCTCATAAAACTGATCCTAGTTGAGCATTAGCTGGCAATTAATGACAAATGGATGGAGGATGTGAAAGTGAGAAAACTATCACACTATTCCAATTAGGATGGTCTTCAGAATTTGAACAAACCTCCAGTGTGGTTCTATAGCTGCTAAGCTTAAATTGGTCATTTCTACATATCCCTATGTACATTTACTATAATAGATCTTTGAAAGCAATCAAATGTAAAACATCTGGACTTGGAGCAATTCAATCTTGGATATGATGCAAAGCATGGTAGTGGATGAGCCAATATTATAGACTATGTCCAAGTACCTTCAATCTAAAAGGGAATGGCCAGATCGTCTGTTTGATTGATTGATGAGTATTGGCCAGGACATCAGGAAGAATACCCTTGCTTTTCTAGGAACAGTGACTGTTCCTTTTCCTGCATCCAGCTGAAAGGGTAAGCAGGTCCTGGGCTGGGTTTTATCAAAAAGACCAAAGCACTCCTCAGTACTGCACTGGGAGTGTCAGCTTAGATTATGTGCTTAGCTTTCTAAAGTAAAAGTTTTAGTGCCCTGCTTATCTTTCGTTCTTTTTTCTCTAGCAATTTAACAAAGTTTTCCTTGTTATTCGTACTGCCAGCTATGCACAATTGAATTCAACGCAAAGTTGGATTAGTTTAATTCTTTAGATGTGCGATTCTAAAATAAGAAACTTAGGAGCATTTCAAATAAATCAGATCTGTTTAAGAATTAATTTCACAAATGAACTATTGTGATGAAACAAGAAATTAAAATCAGCATTATTGTCACAGAGAGGATCAGAATGCCTGGACAATATTTTACAATTTATTTAAGTTGTTTTAATCGTTTAAGGCAAGAAATGTATGACACTTTATCAATTAGGCAAACAATATTTTTTCTCAATTGAAGATTTAACTGATCACTTAACAGTTTTTCTAGGGAATTGCTAAGTGTACAAAACATGAATGCCCTAAGTTCTATCCAAAAGTTCAACTACTCAACTGAGTAACTTTTTTTAGCCGAAATCATAATATTGTATGCTTCAGCATCACAGTATTCAGTTCTTTATAAAGCAGATTCACAATCCTGATTGTGATCTATGTTGCCATAACTGGTGTCTATTATGAGATCAGTCCATGATCAGCCTCAGATATGATGCCTTTAGAGCCTAAGAAGATGTATATGGTGTTGGCAGGGGATTGAGTTTAAGAGCTGCAAGATTATGCTGCAGCTCTATAGAGTCCTGGTTAGACCACACTTGAAATATTATGTTCAGTTCTGATTGCCTCATTATAGGAAAGATGTAGAAGTTTTAGAAAGGGTGCAGAGGAGATTTACCAGGATGCTGCCTTGACTGGAGGGCATGTCTTATGAAGAAAGATTGCAGGAGCTAGGGCTTTTTTCATTGGAGTGAAGAAGGATCAGAGGTGACTTGATAGACATGTACAAGATGTTGGGAGGCATAGATAGAGAAATAGAGGCATAAAGCAAATGTTGTTCCCTTGTTTAAATAGGGAAGTTGGGACAACTATGGTAATTATAGGCCAGTAAGCCTTACTTCGGTTGTGGGTAAGATGTTGGAAAAGGTATAAGAGATAGGATTTATAATCATCTAGAAAGGAATAATTTGATTAGGGATAGTCAACACGGTTTTGTGAAGGGTAGGCAATGCCTCACAGAACTTATTGAGTTCTTCGAGAAGGTGACAAAACAGGTGAATGAAGGTAAAATGGTTGATGTGGTGTATGTGGACTTCAGTAAGACGTTTCATAAGGTTCCACACGGTAGGCTATTGTACAAAATAAGGAGTTTCGGGATTGAAGGTGATTTAGCAGTTTGATTCAGAAATTGGCTAGCTGAAAGAAGACAGAGGGTAGTGGTTGATGGGAAATGTTCATCCTGGACCAGTGGTGTTCTGCAAGGATGCATTTTGGGGCCACTGCTGTTTGTCATTTTTATAAATGACCTAGAGGTGTGCATAGAAGGATGGGTTAGTAAATTTGCAGATGACACTAAGGTTGGCACAGTTGTGGATAGAGCTGAAAGATGTTGTGGGTTACAGAGGGACTACATAAGATGCAGAGCAGGGCTGAGAAGTGGTAAATGGAGTTTAATGCAGAAAAGTGTAAAGTAGTTCACTTCGGAAGAAGTAACAGGAATGCAAAGTAGTGGGCTAATGGTAAAATTCTTGGCAGTGTAGATGAACAGAGATTTTGATGTCCAGGTGCATAAATCCCTGAAAGTTGCCACCCAAGTTGATAGGGTTGTTAAGAAGGCATATGGTGAGTTTCAGAGCAACGAGGTCATGCTTCAGCTCTACAAGACACTGGTAAGGCCGCACCTGGAGTATTGCGTGCAGTTCTGGTCACCGCATTATAGGAAGGATGTGGAAGCTTTGGAAAGAGTTCAGAGGAAATTTACTAGGATATTACCTGGTATGGAAGGAAGGTCTAACTAGGAAAGGCTGAGGGAACTGAGGCTGTTTTCATTGGAGAGAAGGTTGAGAGGTGACTTAATCAAGACGTATAAGATAATCAGAGGGCTAGTTAGGGTGGACAGTGAGAGCCTTTTTCCTCGGATGGTGAAGGCTAACACAAGGGGACATAGCTTTAAATTGAGGGGTGATAGATTTAGGACAGATATCAGGGGTAGTTTCTTTCTACCAGAGAGTAGTAGAGGCGTGGAACAGCCTGCCTACAGCACTGGTAGACTCACCGACGTTAAGGGCATTGAAATGGGCATTGGACATACATGTGGATAATAATGGAATGGTGTAGATTAGATGGGCATCAGATTAATTTCACAGGTCGGCACAATATCTAGGGCTGAAGGGCCTGTACTGCGTTGTAACATTCTATGTTCTATAGTATGGAAAGCCAGAGACATTTTCCCATGGTGGAAATGTCTACCACAAGGGGGTAAAATTTTAAGGTAATTGGAGGAAGGGAGATGTCAGAGGCAGGTTCTTTACATAGAGAGTGGTGGGTGTGTGGAATGCACTGCCAGCAGTGGTGGTACAGTCAGTTACATTAGGGACATTTAAGCAACTCTTGGATAGGCACATGGAAGATAGCACAATAAAGGGTACGTAGTTTAGTCTTACCTTAGAGTAGAATAAAAGGCCAGCACAACATTGACAGCCGAAGGGCCTGTACTATGCTGTACTGTTCTATGTTCTAATCATTGAACGGCTGTTAGCCATTTACGATTAAATAGTAACACTGCTGTGAGCTCTGAAGAGTTGGAAGAGGGAAGAAAATAATTGATGAATTGGAGAAAAACACTTAAGAAAATGTAATCATCATAGTGAGAATCTTATAGTTGAAAATACAATGAAAGACAGCAAGACACAAGATGTAATATAAACTATCAATCACCTAAATGCTTTAAATATTGTAGTAGTTGGATACCTGGGAAACACATTCTAACAACATGGATTTAAATAGCACCTCTAATCACTAGTCACTGCACAGGAACATAATCAAACCAAAATTTGACACTGAGCCAGTAAAGGAAATCTTAGGATAGTAACCAAGAGCTTGATCAAAGAGCATGGGTTTAAAGAACATTTCAAAACAGAAGACAGAGGTAAAGCAACCCAAGTTTTATGAGGGAATTCCAGAGCTTAATGGTCATGAAAGCTGAAAGCATAGCCATGCAAAGTGTAGTGACAGAAATCAAGAATTTGAAATTGGCCGGAATTAGGGAAGTGCAAAGATCACAACTAAAACAATAATGCTTAACTAGTTCTAACCATCATTTCAGCCTAAGTCAGATTACAGCAATGAACCTGCTGCTTGCTGTGCAATATTGCCAGTGCATATGGTTTCAGTTTACTTTTTTTGGGTCAGTTTTGCTGCATTTTGTTTTCTGATATCCATTTCTTTCCTCCTACATTTCAAAGTATTCTATTTATAGGGAATGTTATTTTCCCTGCTAGAACAGCAATGAGAAAGCAGAAGGGATTTCAAGACACAGCAGGTCACATATGGAGAGCACAAAGGAAAACAAGATATCAGCAGGTATGATCATGTAGCTTGGTATTTGACTGGCAATTGAACATAGCTGAATAAAACTAGTGGCAGTTGGTGAAGAGTAATTAATATTTGAGGTATTGGAGACACATTATTCATCAGTCCAATATGTATCCCTTTCGAGAGAAAGACACAGGCAGGGAGTGGCAGGGTTGACTTTATTTATGCAGTTACAAAGAATTTATGCACAGAAACAGGCCATTGACCCCAACTGGCCTGTATGCTGGTGTTTATGCTCCACACAAGTTCCTCCCACTCCTCTTCATCTCACACTAACAAACAATCAACTGTGTTTCAACAGTCATTTTTAACTGCATGGATTTTTCCAGTACACTTCCAACAAACACAAGAAAGTAGTTATTTAAATGCAACAACAGCTACTTAAATTTATATAGAATATCTTGAACAGACATATAATTACATCACAATTGGCAGTTCACAGGTACACACTAGAGACACTTCAAAGCCTTGCTTTGAGTAGGAAACATCTAAAAAGAAAGCTGCAAGTGAAGCACAAGGGGCTGCCCTTCCAGTATTATTTCAGAGAAATGATCATTTGAAAGTAACATTGTTCAAGAGACTGAATTCCTTATTTCTGTTTTAAAGGACATTGGATTCCTTGGACTATTCAGCCTGAGCAATGGTACTGATCCACGTAGATGGGAAAGGTTCAAGGTTGTGTTTGTTCTCAAGTTATATTTATGTTCAGTAGGGATAAGAGAAGGCATCTCAATGTAAACAGGGGAAGAGCTTGCATTTATATGGTGCTTTTCAATGGAGAGTGATTATCCCTTAATCAACATCATTAAAACAGAATATCTGATCATATATCTCATTGTTATTTGTGAGACTTTGCTGTGATCAAATTGGCTGCTGTATTTATCTATATTGCAATAGTGGCTACACTTCAAAAAGGATCGTATTGGCTGTAAATCAATTTGGGACAACCTGCAGTTGTCAACAGCACTATAGAAATGCAAGTCTTTTTCCCCTCCTCTTAAGTCTGTCCTGTAAGCCCAATATGGTGTGATACTTACAAACTACTGGTAGATCTACAAGATCAGCATTTGACATCAGTTCACGTGAAGATGTTTGGCTACGAGGGCTGTGAGCCTCATAGGTTTGTTCTACTATTCAATTTGACCATTGCTGATCTGAATCTTAATTTTACCTACCCACTTTCATTTCACAACCCTTCTAATATAAATTGATTGACCACCAGTTTGAAATTTTTTGTTGATTCCCCAGCACAATCTGCATTTTTGGATGGACAAATTCCAGAATTCCACTACCTGTTGCGTGAGAGGTGCTTCTTGTATCATCGTCGAACAAATAAAAGCAAAATATTGGGGATGATGGATGATGAAAATCTGGACCAAAAACAGAAAATGCTGGAGCAATGCAGCAGATCTGGCAATTTCTGTCGAGAGAAAAACAAGTTAATGTTTTGAGTCCAGTATGACTTCTTCAGAAATGGGGGGGGGCAATTCAGATTGCAGGGGGTGGGGGGGGGTGGGGAGACAGAGGGTTAATCCAAATTGGGAGTTAAGTTGGTAATAGGAAGTAGAAAAGCTTGTGAGGGAGACTAGAAGACAGGAGAAACAAAGCCAAGCATCAAGTATACCTCCAATGTGGAATGATGTCAAAAAGGCAATGTTGAAGGCACTCTACCTAAATGCCGGCAGCATTTGCAACAAGATAGATTACCTAAAAATCACCATGAGACATAAATGTTTATCTGTAATGGCTATTACATTAAACCTGGCTGGAAAGTGACCAGGACTAGGAACTAAATATTCAAACATATTCATCATTTGGGAAAGACAGATTAGAAGGAAAAGGCAGAGTTACACTGATATTAATATGCAATTGCATATTAATAAGTGAGGAGCTCAGATTAGAAGAACAATACATAGATTCTATTTAAGAGACAGTGAGTGGTAGAAGATGTTAGTTGGAATTATTTATAGGTCACCAAATAGTGTGGAGCATGGTATAAATCAGAAGATGAGAGAAGCTTGTAGCATGGCAACACAATAATCATGGCTAATTTCAATCTGCATACAGTCTGGATAAACCAAGTGAGCTGTGGAAGGTGAGTTTCTGGAGTGTATTAGGGCTGTTTTCGAGACCAGCATATTGAAGAGCCATTTGAGGATAAGCTTTTTTAGATCTAGCATGGTGGAATGAAAAAGGGACATTTAATAAAAGAACTTTTAGAGATGAGTGACCATAATATGGTAAAATGTTACGTTACATTTGAAAATGGGGAAGTTCAATCTGAAACAAGAGTGTTAAATTTTAATTAGGGATATTATGAAAGCATGGCAATGTAAAGCCTTTAATAAACTTTTGCGAGGATTACAATAACTATGCATTCTTTCAAGGTGCAAAAGCTCAAAAAGGCCAGTCACTTCCTGTGTCTGCGTGGGTTTCCTCTGGGTGCTCCGGTTTCCTCCCATAGTCCAAAGATGTGCAGGTTAGGTGAATTGGCTACGCTAAATTGCCCGTATGTTAGGTTCATTAGTCAGAGGGAGATGGGTCTGGGTGGGTTACTCTTCGGAGGGTCGGTGTGGACTTGTTGGGCTGAAGGGCCTGTTTCCACACTGTAGGGAATCTAATCTAATCTAATCCAAACTGTGGCTGACAAAGGAAATTAAGAACGATATAAGATTAATAAAGGTTTATAAAGTGGGCAAAAATAGTAATAAATCTGAGGATTGGGATGTTTTTGGAATACTGCAATGGACAACCAAGAAACTAATAAGGAACACAAGAATTGAATACAAATACAATCTAGTAAACAATATAAAAGTGTATTGTATAAGCTTCTGCAGCTATGTGAAAAAGGAAAAGTTTAACTAAGACGAATGTTGGTCCATTAAAAGTAGAATCAAAAACAGAAATTGCTGAAAATTCTCAGGTCTGGCAACATCTGTGGAACTGGACTTGAAACATTTACTCTGCCCAAATGCTGCCAGATGTATTTAGTTTTTCCAGCAATTTCTGTTCGTCTCAGATTTCCAGCATTCGCAGTTCTTTTGGTTTTTTATCCTGTAAAAACAAAGTTAGGAGAATTTATAATGGGAAGGTGGTTCCATAAATATCTGTATCCTCAATAATGGAAAAGTCCAACACATCAGTGCAAAAGATAAGGCTAAAGTATTCGAAGCAATCCTCAGCTGGAAGTACCAAGCAGATGATCCATTGTAGCCTCCTCCATTGGTGCCCAGCATCACAGATAGCCAGCTTCAGCCAGTTTGATTTCAAAGGCTATGGACCCTGGCAACATTCCAACAATAAAAGGAAAGACTTGTGCTCCAGAATTTGCTGTTTCCCTAGCCAAGCTGTTCCAGTACAGCCACAACATTGGTATCTACCCAACAATGTGGAAAATTGCCCAGCTATGCCCTGGACACAAAAAGCAGAACAAATCCAACCCTGCCAATCATTATTGTCCCATTCTACTCTTGATCATCAGTAATGTAATGAAAGGTGTCATCAACATCAAGCAGCAACTGTTCATCAATAACGATCAGTGACAGCAAGTTTAGGTTCTGCTAGGGCCACTCAGCTCCTGACCTCATTATAGCCTGGATTCAAACCTAGACAAGAGCTGAATTACAGAATTGAGGCAAGAGTGACATGACATCTAGGCTGCATTCAACAGAGTAGGGCATCTTGGAGCCCAAGCAAAACTGGAATCAAAAGGAATCGGGCCAAACTGTCCATTGATTGGAGTCATGTCTAGCACCTTTGAATATGGTTGTGACTGTTGGAGATAGTCATTTCAGCTCTAGTACATCACTGCATGAGTTCCTCAGCATAGTGTCCTTCAACTGTTTTATTAATGACCTTCTCTCAATGAGCACAATGTCAAGCACCATCCATGACTCCTCAGAGGCTGAAAGCATTTAATGTTTAAATACAAGATCTGGACAATATCCAGGAGAAAGTGAGGACTGCAGATGCTGGAGATCAGAGCTGAAAAATGTGTTGCTGGAAAAGCGCAGCAGGTCAGGCAGCATCCAAGGAGCAGGAGAATCGACGTTTCGGGCATAAGGCCTTCTTCAGGAATGAGGAAGGTGTGCCAAGCAGGCTAAGATAAAAGTTAGGGAGGAGGGACTTGGGGGAGGGGCGTTGGGAATGTGATAGGTGGAAGGAGGTTAAGGTGAGGATGATAGGCCAGAGAGGGGTGGGGGCGGAGAGGTCGGGAAGAAGATTGCAGGTCAAGAAGGCGGTGCTGAGTCCGAGGGTTGGGACTGAGATAAGGTGGGGGGAGGGTAAATGAGGAAGCTGGAGAAATCTGCATTCATCCCTTGTGGTTGGAGGGTTCCTAGGCGGAAGATGAGACGCTCTTCCTCTCTGCCTAGGAACCCTCCAACCACAAAGGATGAATGCAGATTTCTTCAGCTTCCTCATTTCCCCTCCCCCCACCTTATCTCAGTCCCAACCCTCGGACAGCACCACCTTCTTGACCTGCAATCTTCTTCCCGACCTCTCCCCCCCCCAGCCCCTCTCCGGCCTGTTACCCTCACCTTAACCTCCTTCCACCTATCGCACTTCCCAATGCCCCTCCCCCAAGTTCGTCCTCCCTAACTTTTATCTTAGCCTGCTTGGCACACCTTCCTCATTCCTGAAGAAGGGCTTATGCCCGAAACATCGATTCTCCTGCTCCTTGGATCAGCCTGACCTGCTGTGCTTTTTCAGCAACACATTTTTCAGCTCTGGATAATATCCAGGATCAGGCTGACAAGTGGCAAGTAACATTTACATCACACTAATGCCAGACAATCACCAGCTCTAAAAAGAAACAATCTAACCCTCATCCCTTGACATTCAATGGTGTTAACATTACTGAATGCCCTACTATCAACATAAAGTCATACAGTCATGGTTACCATTGACCAGAAACTCAACTGGACTTGCTGCATAAAAACAATGGCTATAACAGCAGGTCAGCATCTAGGAATACTGCAGCAAGTAACTCACCTCCTGATTCCCTAACCAAACACAAGGCACAAGGAGTAGTTCTCACCTGCCTGGTGGCTAATAGCATCCAGCCCACAGCCTGGGGCTGTTTTCCCTGAAGTGTCGGAGGCTGAGGGGTGACCTTATAGAGGTTTACAAAATTATGAGGGGCATGGATAGGATAAATAGGCAAAGTCTTTTCCCTGGGGTTGGGGAGTCCAGAACTAGAGGGCATAGGTTTAGGGTGAGAGGGGAAAGATATAAAAGAGACCTAAGGGGCAACTTTTTCACGGAGAAGGTGGTACGTGTATGGAATGAGCTGCCAGAGGATGTGGTGGAGGCTGGTACAATTGCAACATTTAAAAGTCATCTGGATGGGTATATGAATAGAAAGGGTTTGGATGGATATGAGCCGGGTGCTGGCAGGTGAGACTACATTGGGTTGGGATATCTGGTCAGCATGGACGGGTTGGACCGAAGGGTCTGTTTCCATGCTGTACATCTCTATGACTGGCACCAAATCCACAAGCTTTCAGGTTAGAATTTCAAAGAATAACACATGATCTCATTGAAACTTACAAAATACTTAAGGAATGGACAGAATACATGCAGCTAAGATGTTTCTCCTGGTTGGGAACTCTAAAAGCAGGGGCTGTAATTCAAAAATAAGGGGGATACTATATTGATTGAGATGGAAAGAAATGTTTTTTACTCAGGGGTGATGAATATTTGGAATTCTGCATGCCAGTGTTTTATGGAACATCAGATTTCGCATATATTTAAAGTAGAAATTGATAAATGTTTGATTATCATTAGTGTAGGGTGGCATGGTGCCTCAGTGGTTAGTACTGCTGCCTCACAGCACAGGGGAACCTAGGTGGCTGTCTGTGTAGAGTTTGCTCATTGTCCCAGTCTCTGTGTGGGTTTCTTCCAAGTGGTCCAGTTTCCTTTCATGGTCTAAAGACATGTTGATTAGGTGGATTGGCTATGCTAAATCCAGGTATGTGCAGGCTAGGTGGATTAGGCATAGGATATGCAGGGTTACAGGAATAGGTGGGGGTCAGTGTGAACTCATTGGGCTGAATGGCCTGCTTCCACACTGTCAGGAGAGTTATGAGGATGGTATGAGTAAAATCATTGAATTGTTCGATCAGCTGTGATTGTATTAAAGGGACTGATTGGTCAACCCTGTTAGTTAGTAAGATCGAGGTGCTGGAACTCTTTTTGCATGATCACAGTGCACTGACAAAAGAAATATGCCTGGTACTCTTGAAGGTTTCAACTAGAATTCAGAAGATGATGAAAGACAATGCATAAAATTGGAAGAGTTGATGCATCTTGCTGAAATCTAGGGCTGAAGAGTCTCACAAATTCTGCTGATGGAAGATAGGCAACAGGCTAGCACAGGAAGAGCAGAGGATATCAGTCATGCCTCAATTGGTAGTGCTATCCAGAGGTTTCAGCATAAATTCAAAGTCTAACATTTCCAGTATCATATTAAGACAGCACTGTTGCAAGTGCTGTCTTTTAAAAGATGTTATACTGAAAACTATGCTTCGTGCCCAGGACAGAAGCCTGCTACAAAGTTCCAACTCATTTTTTCCCTTCCTTTAAATACATTTAAGGGTGTTGCAAAAATAATGTGCGTGAGACCCGGTAAAGATTCAATAATCAGGGTGAGAACTTAAGTCAGGATGTACTGCTGGAGTCACAAAATCATAAATAAAGAATTTAAAATAACATTTTACAGTTGGCTAAATGACTCTAAATTAGTTCTAAAGGTCCATTCATGAATCAATCCTCACTGGCAAGATCATCTGTCAAGTAAACGACACCTTTAATCACAACATACCACAATGATAATCAGACTGCATTGTGAAAGAGTTTACTCACAACAATGTTGACTACTTAAGTGTAGTATAATTAACTGTGTTAATCATGAGGAGAGTTAAGCAGGCTACAGGTTTGAAGCAAACCCTTTCAAGCAAGTTTGAATTTAATGCAAGAAAGAGTTGAAATTGGAAACCTTTGAAAGAAAGTATGCATTGGATTAACAACACTGCACCGAGAGAACTTCTGTTCACAAAAGAAAAATTGGCCAGAGTTAGGGTGAAGGGAACAAAAAAAAAATCTTTTTAAAAACTGGATTATCACACTATGTGTGAGATTTGTAAGGAAACGTCAAGAGCCGTGTGATTACAGACAGTATATTTATCATAAGAGAACAGTCCAAAAAAGCAACGCCAGCAAATGATCTTGGATGAAGGGATCGCAATGTATAAGAAATAGAACAACCAGTCTGTTTCGTAATATTTTTTAAAAATAGACCACCATTTCTTGAGATATTCTAATTTTACTGGAGAAGAAGTGGTGACAATTGAGCAAAACTTGCATTTTCTTTTTTGGACGATTAACCAGATTGTGCAGATGTGAAATATGTTAAGAAATTGAATCAACAAAAAGTAACTAGTTTCTGACCTTTTGAGAAGACAGTAAATTGACTGTAAACAAACTTGCTTTGGACCAGAAGAAAATAACACAGAACTTATCAAAAGAAAATAAAGTCAAACCTACAGGGAATTCACAGCAGGAAGTTATCATATAATCTGTGGCTGAAAATATGTATACACACACATAGTTTATTGAGACAGCAAATTGAAGTTAAAATTACAGAGATAACTGGAGGTCTGATTAAGTTCCCCTTACAGGCCTCTCAAACAAAATCAGTTACATTTGGAGAAAGTACAGAAACAATGTTATTCAGTGAGAATAAGGTTAAAAGTTTTTTTTATTAAAACTTAAAGCTTTTGCTCATGATAAAAGTAGCAGTTCAAATGCACATCCAAGAATATCAGGAGCGGTTTAATATCTTGCTTCAGTAACCAAATGTTTCCAGCGACATAGTGGGATTGTCAGATAAGTATATAAGGGAGAAAGGAACAAAATGTTATTTGGATTGCGTGAAGTGAATTAGGATCAGAAGGAAGCTCACGCGCAGCACAAACAATATGGATGATATAAGCCAAATGAGCTTTTTCTCTGCTTTAAAACTCGAGCGATTTATTTTTCAGAGAAATAGTTTAGTTGGTTGGAAGAACCCGCACAAGATTGGCAACCAATCAGTAGTTTTGAAATTATAGTCAAAAGCAGCTTGGCGTGTTTTTCCTGAAAAACACCTTCCCAAATTGGATGAAATAATAAACAATTATAGGCTTCACAGAGAAACAAAAATGAATTGGAGAACAGGCATACCTACTCAATTGTGATTGCATGCTTTAAATTCCAGAAAGTGAATCACAGCAAAATGCCAACTCGCAAACTTGTGAAATGCAATCATGGACGTTATTGTTCAATGACAGCATCTGTTCACTTCACTAAAGGAAGTGAAGGTAATCTATAGCATGTATTACTCATTTAAAATGGCTTCTGAGAAGGTCGTGGTGAGTGTCTTCTTTTTGGCCACTGCATTTTGTGTGGCAAAAATACTCACACACTTCCAGGCTTTTATTCTATGAAGAAATAATGACATACATCCAAGTCAGGATAGTGTGCATTTGGAGATGGTGCTATTCTGGTGTATCTTCTAGGTTGTTCCAGATGGTAGAGATCATAGGCTTGGAAAATCATATGACTTTGTACAAAGGCTACCTGTGTAACAGTTCAGAAGAAGTACTAATATTTATTACAAATTTCTTACCCAAACTTGAGTTGTTACTGCTGCAAAAGCTGGCACTGACGGTGAAGATAATTGAACATTTAGGCTGACTCCAAATGGAGGTGAATATACTAAAGCATGCAACTGCCGAACATCTGATAATCACATGTAGCCTTCTGGTTACTCTAGGTTGTAGGTTTACTATTGAGACGCATTTGATCTTGCAGACTGGAGCTTACCCACTTCTATGTGGCTTTGACCTATGAAACCTGTACTGTAAAGCATGCATTGCACAGTACCTTCACTGACATTTATCTTGGAAAAACTATGCTTGCAGAGTAACATTATAAAATTAAGTGGGTGTTCTTTCCTATTACGTCCTTTCACTCTGAGCATTCCACATACCGACCCATCCTAGAGACAAGACAGCTGCCAGCACTGTAGCAACATGAATTTATAGCTTTTCAATTTGTTGTCACCACGCAGAACCCACCTTGTCATTTCACTTCCATTTTCCACATATTTCACTTCCCACCACATCATTTCCCCCTTTCCAGCCCTCCTTGTCCTTTCCTCCCAAGACCCTCCACCCCCCTCCCCTTTTGAAGATGACAACTCACAGATGCCTCACAACAGCCTTGATTTAGGACGACAGGTACATTTTATTACACACATTTTTAAATAGAGGGAAAATTCATCCTAACAGTCAGTTATTCTAAAATTAATTATGTACATATTATGAATCAAATTATACATAAATCAGATTTCCAAACAAATCCTTAAATTTGTCACTTAAATCACATAATGGATGATAATAAAGTATACAATATTTGGCAAATCTAAAACATATGAACAAAATGTTTGACAAAGAACTATACTGCACCCAGAGCAATTCAAAGCCTGACTGAGGATCAGCGTTCATTCAATCCATGGTGTTAGTGGATCTCAACTAAAGTGGGGATTATCTTCAGCATTCTGGACTTCAGCTGAAAGTGGACAGGATGGGGAGGGGCACCTGCTATTCATTCCAATTCCTGCCCTATTGAGCTTTGCAGCATAGTATGTTTGTGAACACATGACAGGATTGGGATTTAAAATTGATGTTCATTTTAGTTACTGCGCCTCACGTCGAGCTCTCACACATTAAAGCTTGGGTCTTCAGCACTTCTAGTATCCTAGGTACATACCCCCAACAATGAAAATGAGAGAATAAATAATCAAAATAAAATCTTGTTGAATTATCTATATTATTATGTTAAATTTTACAATTGCATCTATTTCTCATTAACTTTTTGATTTAAATTCCTATGGCCACAATTAATGTGAACTGTGTCATTCCAACTATGCCTTCCCATCAGTTCCGGCCCATGAGCATCACTGGAAGAAGGGTTTATATCTGTGTGACACATTTATATCCACAGTTTCATCATAAATACAAACAAATTGATGGCTTCACAATTCACAGAATTACAATGGCACATCCTCCTCTGATTATCTCCTGTCTTCTGCCAATTCACTTGAACCTTAATTTTTTTCTGTTTGGAAATTATTTCACTGTTTTGCCTAACTTTTCAATGTTTGTAAATATTTGTCAACAAAACGCGTGCTTGGTTTACTCAAAGAAAGCTGAAAAGATGTTAAGAATAAATTAATAGCATTGAAAAGAGATGAAGCAGTTGGACTGAATGTCATTCTTCCTCTATAATTAAAGGTTTAATTTCCAAGGAGAAAAGATTTTAAAAAGCTTTTATTTCATAATTAGTTTCCATAGAAACACCAATACTTTTTGAAACTTACATGTCAATTTGCATCATAGGCATGTACCGCAGAACAAGGATTAAAGGAGAGTCAGTTGTAAAATTGGCATCAATGTCAATCAATATTGACTAGAATACCTGCACTGATTCAGTATGTTAAAAAAGGAACATAGGAGTCAGAGCAGGCCATTCAGCCTGTTTAGTCTATTCCACAATTCAATAAAATCTTGGCTGATTTGGTTGTGGTCTCAGTTTCACTTTGTCCTCCGTTGCCCTCAGGTTCTTTATCCATCCAAAGTCTAACAACCTTGAATAAGTTTAAAGGCCCAGCGTCTGCACCCTGGTCAGGATTTCCTGCAGCTGTGGAACTGTCTACCCTTATAAACACTAAAAAAAAATCCACACAAAACCCTCAGAGAAAAAGGTTCTCATCTCTAGCTTGTTCTTAACCAAACCCTTTCGCCTTACTCTCCCCCACAAGAAGAAAGACCCAATGTGTATCCACCCTATCCAGTACCCTCAAGACCTTATGCATATCTGTAAGAGCACCGCTCATTCGTCTAAAGTCCAACGATCTAATCTATTCAGCCTTAAACCGTTCATCCCAGGAACAAATCAAGTCAAGACGCAGAAAAGCATTCCCTCTGCATGTCAATTCGCTATCCACTGATCCAATTCGCTATACTAGGACTATACTTCAAGTGCACAATTTGTTTCCTTACAAAAAGATACTTGCCTCACAAGTAGTGTAGTGATGAGTCATCAGACTGATTCTTGGAACGAGTAAGCTGTCCCAAAGAGAGTTAGGATAGAAGCAGCATATACACTCAGGGATTGAGGAGGATATGAGATGATCTAAATGAAGTTAAAATTCTTTGAGGGTTTGATAAAGCAAAAGCTGTTTTTCATGGCTGTAAAAGTCTAGAACTGGAGTATCATCTCAGGATGAGGAAAATTAGCAATTTACAGCAGGAAGAGGTGGAATTTCTTCACTCGAAGGGTATGATTGCTTTTGTAAATTTTCATCCAAAAGTGTCATGGATATTCCGTCATTGAGTATACTTTACAATGAGACATTATTTGGCCAATAAATAAGGAAAAGGAGTTAGGGTTATGAAGGGGAAATGTAGCCAAGGCAAAAGCCTGTCGGCATGGGTTCAAGGGACATGGTATTGTCCTGTTCATATTTCCTATGTTCATATAATCAGATTTCATGGTCTAATGGGCTATACAATCTCCAATGAAAATAGCACCCTGGTCAGGATTTCCTGCAGCTGTGGAACTGTCTACCCTTATAGAGGAAGTGATGTAAATGAAGTAATTACAAACAAAAACTAATGCTTGTTCATACATAAAAATAAACACTAACAAATACTTTACTGAAAACAAAAGATGTTGTTAGCTAGTTCTCTAAATGAATTACCGTAAAGTGGGAAGAAGTGTATTTTGAAGATGGTGAAATACCAAGTGAAAGCATTAGCCTGCCAGGAGGACAAGATTTTGTCTACCAGGACAATTTATTAAAATTAAAATTGCCTGTATAAGAGGCCCAATGGAAGTAGAAATCTTGAACCTCTCAAGCTGCTCAGACCCCTGAACCTGAAGTCTCTTACGACAAGCAGCAGGCAGACAGAAGGGAAGACTGCAGAGACAAAAAGTACCCTCTGATTCTGCACACATTTCCTGCCCCAATCCTTTGTAGCCAGCAACTCAAATCAGAATTGGAGTAAGTAGATAGAACTATAACAGCAGCCTTTGAACAAGCAAGTGTGAGAGTGAGAGAGAGTGCGAGATGCTGTGTTAGGCAGGGGCAGGTAAACAGAGAAGCTGCAAAGAGAAACATTCACTACTATTTCAACAAATTTCAACCCTAGAGAGTGTTTAATCTGCTTTCTTTGTTATCATTTTTACAAGTTTGTTTCTATTTCACACTTCTTGTATTTGGCATTTTTATTTTTACCCTCTATGTATCAGGTTTAAAACAAAAGGCACAAGCAGCTTCATACTGAGCCCTTAAAATACCATTAGTGTTATGTGTTGTGTTAACCGCACAATGTATTTGTGCAACAAGTCAAATACACGCTGTTAATGTGGTTTCATAATGTCTTCAGTAAATAAAACTTAATTGCCTGCAAAGGAACGAAAATTGATAAATAACTTAAATTGTAAATTTGTATGCAAATGCAATAATAGAATGCAGAAATGTGTTAATTTAGCCAATACTTATGTGAATAAGGTACTACTGCAGTATTAGGGAACAGGAAATGATTCTTTATTTCAGTGCTGTCATCAGGGCTGAGGCAATGAAGCATGTGCACAGCTGCTTCCATTGACATGATTTTGTAAAACTGTTGTAAGCAATCATGGTTGTAAACTGCCCATGCAGTTCCCACAAAGAGAACACAAAACCCAAAGGGGCCTGGAATTTTACAATGAGTGGGAAACTGATAGCATTTGTTGCTGACCTTGAAGGAAGCTGCACTATCTAGCAAGCTGCATTTCAGGGATTTCCTTTCCCCCAAACTGAATTTGAATCTGGCACTAAGTCAAAGGGGAGCTCTAGGGAACAAATGATTTATTAAGCTGGGTAGGCAGCCATATTGGAAAAAAAGCCATTCAGTAAACCACAAGTTAAAAGCATTGATTATACTTTACACTTGCATATAATTCTTAAAAACAAAAAAAAAAGAGTAGAATAAAGACTGGGATCAACACAGAATGAGAAGATAGAAGCTGAAAGTGCTTCAAAAATAAAAATGCAAAAAACTTGGAAAGTTTCTTTTTTAAAATTCAGTATAGGGATATTGGACATTTCACAATAAATCATTAGTTTTTCAGGGCCAAAGTGGCTGTTTGGCATTATGAACAGAGAACATTAAACACTCAACACAATGGAGCTTTTCTTTAATGCAAGATTACTGACTTTGAGGGGAAGTTTCATCAGTTCAGTGATTTCTAATGATCACTCATGGAAGTTACAACAGTGGAAAGAATAGGAAGGCTAGAATCATTGACGGCAACCTTTCCACAACGAACCTTGCATCTTCACACTCCAAAAATTACTGTCAGTTTTAGAGGAAGTAGTCTGACAGTGTCATTGCTATTATCACTGTAAAATCCAGGCCAAGGTTAATGTTGCAGGTCAATGACCTACTATCAGAAGTACTCTGATGAAAACCAAAGTGAAACCTTAACGTGATGCGTCTTGACAAGTGCCAATTTCTCCCAGACTTTTGTGGTTTTATTTCAGATTTCCAGCAGCTACAGTATCTTGCACAGTTGCAAGTTAATCAAATTCATAGTGCCATGGAGATGTACAGCATGGAAACAGACTCTTCTGTCCAACTCGCCCATGCCGACCAAATATCCCAACCCAATCTAATCCCACCTGCCAGCACCCAGCCCATATCCCTCCAAACCCTTCCAATTTATATATCCATCCAGATGCCTTTTAAATGTTGCAATTGTACTAACTTCCACCACTTCCTCTGGCAGCTCATTCCATACATAGACCACCCTCTAGTTCTGGTCTCCCCTACCCCAGGGAAAAGACTTTGTCTATTTATCCTATCCATGCCCCTCATGATTTTATAAACCTCTAAGGTCACCCCTCAGCGTCTGACATTCCAAGCCCTAGCCGATTCAACCTCTCCCTATAGCTCAAATCCTCCAACCCTGGCAACATCCTTATAAATCTTTTCTGAACCCTTTCAAGTTTCACAACATCTTTCCAATAGGAAGGAGACCAGAATTGCACGCAATATTCCAACAGTGGCCTAACCAATGTCCTGTACAGCCGCAACACGATCTCCCAATTCCTGTACTCAATACTCTGACCAATAAAGGAAAGCATACCAAATGCCTTCTTCACTTTCAAGGAGCTATGAACCTGCACTCCAAGGTCTCTTTGTTTAGCAACATTCCCTTGGAACTTACCATTAAGCATATAAGTCCTGCTAAGATTTGCTTTCCCAAAATGCAGCACCTCGCATTTATTTAAAGTTAACTTCATCTGCCACTTCTCAGCCCATTGATCAAGATACCGATGTAATCTGAGGCAACCTTCTTTACTGTTCACTACACCTCCAATTTTAGTGTCATCTGCAAACTTACTAACTATACCTCTTACGCTCACATCCAAATCATTTATGTAAATGAAGAAAAGTAGTGGACCCAGCACCGATCCTTATGGCACTCCACTGGTCACAGGCCTCCATTCTGAAAAACAGCTTTGCCCCACCATCCTCTGTCTTCTACCTTTGAGTCAGTTCTGTATCCAAATGGCTAGTTCTCCCTATATTCCGTCAGATCTAACTTTGCTCACCAGTCTCCCTTGGGAACCCTATCGAAAGCCTTACTGAAATCCATATAGATCACATCTACCGCTCAGTCCTCATCAATCCTCTTTGTTACTTCTTCAAAAAAACTCAATCAAGTTTGTGAGACAAGATTTCCCACGCATAAAGTCATGGTGACTATCCCTATCAGTCCTTCCCTTTCCAAATACATGTACATCCTGTCCCTCAGGATTCCCTCCAACAACTTGCCCAACATGGACGTCAGGCTCACCGGTCTATAATTCCCTGGCTTGACCTTACCATCTTTCTTAAACAATGGCATCACATTAGCTAACCTCTAGTCTTCCGGCACCTCACCTGTGACTATCAATGATACAAATATCTTAGTAAGAGGCCCAGCAATCACGTCCCTTGCTTCCCACAGAGTTCTAGGGTAACCTGATCAGATCCTGGGGATTTATCCACTTTTATATGTTTCAAGACATCCAGCATTTCCTCCTCTGTAAAATGGATATTTTTCAAGATGTCACCATCTATTTCCCTACATTCTATACCTTCAATGTCCTTTTCCACAGTAAGCACTGATGCAAAATACTCATTTAGTATCTGCCCCATCTCCTGCTGCTCCACACAAAGGCTGCCTTGCTGATCTTTGAGGGGCCCTATTCTCTCCCTAGTTACCCTTGTGTCTTTATTATATTTGTAAAAGCCCTTTGGATTCTCCTTAACCCTATTTGCCAAAGCTAGCTCACATCCCCTTTTTGCCCTCCTGATTTCCCTCTTAAGTATACCCCTACTTTCTTTATACTCTAAGGATTCACTTGATCTATCCTGTCTATACCTGACACATCCTTCCTTCCTTTTTCTTAAACAAACCCTCAATTTCTTTAGTCATCTAGTATTCCCTATACCTACCAGCCTTTCCTTTCACCCTGACAGGAATATACTTTCTCTGGATTCTCGTTATCTAATTTCTGAAGGATTCCTATTTTCAAGCCATCCCTTTACCTGCGAACATCTGCCCACAATCAGCTTTTGAAAGTTCTTGCCTAATACCATCAAAATTGACCTTCCTCCAATTTAGAACTTCAACTTTTAATCTGGTCCATCCTTTTCCATCACCATTTTAAAACTAAAAGAATTATGATCGCTGGCCCCAAAGTGCTTCCCCACTGACACCTTATTTACCTGCCCAGCCTTATTTCCCAACAGTAGGTCAGGTTTTGCACCTTTTCTAGTAGGTACATCCACATACTGAATCAGAAAATTACCTTGTACACACTTAAATTCATCTCCATCCAAACCCTTAACCCTATGGTAATCCCATTCTATGTTTGGAAAATTAAAATCCCCTACCATAACCACCCTAATATTCTTACTGATAACTGAGACCTCCTTACAAGTTTGTTTCTCAATTTTCCTCTGACTATTAGGGGTTCTATAATACAATCCCAATAAGGTGATTATCCCTTTCTTATTTCTCAGTTCTACCCAAACAACTTCCCTGGATGTATTTCTGGGAATATCCTTCCTGAGTACAGCTATAATGCTATCCCTTATCAAAAACACCACTCTCCCTCCTCTTGCCTCCCTTTCTGTCCTTCCTGTAGCATTTGTATCCTGGAACATTAAGCTGCCAGTCCTGTCCAACCCTGAGCCAAGATTCTATAATTGCTATATCCTAGTCCCAAGTTCCTAACAATGCCCCGAGTTCATCTGCCTTCCCTGTTAGGCCTCTTGCATTGAAATAAATGCAGTTTAATTTATCAGTCCTACCTTGTCCCTGCCTGCCCTGACTGTTTGACTCGCCTTTGTTCTCAACTGTACCAAAGTGATTATATTTTAATTCAACACTTGGCCCAGTTTGTTCCTCAGCGTACAGAAACAATAAAAATAGGAGCATTCAGGTCAGTGAGAAGGATAATTAAAATGTTGCCCAGTGTTCAACACTTGAACAGTACCAACCTCAGATCCTTCACCCTGGTGCTGCGGTTATCCCTGTGCAAGCTTGACACCCATAACAAAAATCATCAAACCTGCAACGAATTCCAGAAAATTATTTGTGGACTGCTATACTGCAATGGTAGAACTGAAGCAAAACGTAATCAATGAATTGTCATTTGCTCAGAGCAGCAAAAGGAATTGGTTTTCATATCTTCATGTTCTCACCTTGGTGAAGTAGCAAGAAAAACTGGTAGGGTGATCATCAGCATAATGGGATTGCTCCTTCCATGACTGTAACAGGCGAGAGTACTGTCAGTCTTCAACAGTAGTAAGGAAGGTTTATGGGCGGTCTCGTTTGACACATTTGAAATGTGTTTTGCCAAAAATTATGAGGTAGAGGCCCCAAATCCACTGAGTTCATAAGTTCTCTACTACCTTGGAATTTCCATTGCTCAAGAACCTGACACCAAGGTACAGATTTGATACTTTCTGACTCCAAGATGTGGAGAATAGGCCAGAGATTACTCTTCAGCAATGGACAATACAGTCATGGAAGGACTGCCTGTCAGATAGTCCTGCCAGAATATTCTTCACTTTTCTTTCTTTTTGCAGGGATAAATATAAAAATCTAAAAAAAAAACCCATCACAACGCCACATTTCTGATGCCAAACTTGAAAGAAAAATGGCCACTTAAATCATTTTTACACCAAAGTTATTAGATAAAGACTGCACACACAAACTGAAGTGTACTTGGAAAGCTCTTATAATTGCAGTATTTTTACTGGATAACTTTAATTTACCTTTAAGCACAGCATGCCACACAACAGCAAGACCAAGAGCCCTTATTACGAATGTCCACTGCATTGCAAGGTGAACATTTCAAATCAGGCGACAGTTTTTCTTATTCAAGAATGCACTCCAAAGTCAGCAGCTCGAGAAACATAAAAGGGTCAGCTAGTTTGCACAAGATGCATCGGATATTTGCAAAACATAGAAAAGATGCCAGTCAGATCCCAAGGACACTTCTTCCTCACATCGAATCCACATACAAGTGAAAAACTTAATTTGTCTTTCAGATTCTTGAATTGTAGCCAATTTGCTTTGCAGTCAGATGGCCTCTCAAACAACCAGAAATGTGTAAAGTGCACAAACACTTCCCCTACGTAAACCCACATTCCAAACATCTTTAAAGACCGAATGGCTCTCAGTAGACAGTCAATTATCAGGGCATTTTGAGTAAACATTGCATCTGGATTTCTCTTTCCCCTCTCCAAATCTAGAGAGTAATGGACTGTCTGAAAAACTGATTCAAAACAATGATGGAAAATGTGCCACCTTCTGAAAAGAGTAGGCTCATTCCTGACAACTTGGAGTAACAGAACATGCTTCAGCATAACATCAGGCCAGGCTCTTTTCAGCAAGGTTGCCCCAAAGAGAGAGTTAAAATCCTGTGGCTGTGTGCGAAATATGTGACCATCATTAGTTGTATCATGATCGTAAGCATCATTCCCATATCTGCTTTCATTGGAAGAGCCTTCACCACCATCTTTAATTCCAAGATGGGAAGCACAGCCAATATTCTTCAGTTCTTCCACACTCCACATATCCTGAAGTACTGGCATTAGCTGGTAGTGTGTGCTGATTAAGCATTAAATTTGTAGTTCCAGTATTAGATCATCTCTAACAAAACACCTCAGAACTAGTGAATCTCAATATGGACCTGCAAAAGAAAGTCATATGTTGAAATTATTTCAGCTATCAATCGCTCTCACACCAGCAGGCACACAATTGCACCAATTATAGGTCCTGCCCAATGCAACTATCCTGGACTCTCAGTATCCCCCCAGTCTCAAATCCAACCATGAGCAACCCCACACCCAGCCAATCCAAACACCCGATCCGGACCTCTCCTCACCCAGACAATCCAACCACCTCAACCTCTCAACATCCCTCCCCTACCCAACCATCGCAGCCACTAGGCCCTCCCAATAGCCAACCTAGTTTCTCATCAGAATAACCATCGCCATTATTACCCTGGCCTTCCAGTAATCACATCTCCAGTTCTTACCACACCCTGGTGTTCCCTCCGCCACCCCCCCCCCCAATATTCTAGCTCAGTCTCTGTTTCCCCACCCAATATTCCAGCTCAGTCTCCCCTCTCTCTGCCCGTTTAGCCCCACCCAATATTCCAGCTCAGTCTCCCCTCTCTCCCCCCCCCCCCCCCCCCCCCATATTCCAGCTCAGTCACCCCTCTCTTCCCCCCCCCCCCCCCCATATTCCAGCTCAGTCTCCCCTCTCTTCCCCCCCCCCCCCATATTCGCTCAGTCTCCCCTCTCTTCCCCCCCCCCCCCATATTCGCTCAGTCTCCCCTCTCTTCCCCCCCCCCATATTCGCTCAGTCTCCCCTCTCTTTCCCCCCCCCCCCCATATTCCAGCTCAGTCTCCCCTCTCTTCCCCCCCCCCCCCCCCCATATTCCAGCTCAGTCTCCCCTCTCTTCCCCCCCCCCCCCCCCATATTCCAGCTCAGTCTCCCCTCTCTTCCCCCCCCCCCCATATTCCAGCTCAGTCTCCCCTCTCTTCCCCCCCCCCCCCCCCATATTCCAGCTCAGTCTCCCCTCTCTTCCCCCCCCCCCCCCCATATTCCAGCTCAGTCTCCCCTCTCTTCCCCCCCCCCCCCCATATTCCAGCTCAGTCTCCCCTCTCTTCCCCCCCCCCCCATATTCCAGCTCAGTCTCCCCTCTCTCCCCCCCCCCCCCCCATATTCCAGCTCAGTCTCCCCCCTCTTCCCCACCCCGTCCCATATTCCAGCTCAGTCTCCCCCCCCCATTCCAGCTCAGTCTCCCCTCTCTTCCCCACCCCCCCCCATATTCCAGCTCAGTCTCCCCCCCCCATTCCAGCTCAGTCTCCCCTCTCTTCCCCACCCCCCCCCATATTCCAGCTCAGTCTCCCCTCTCTTCCCCACCCCCCCCATATTCCAGCTCAGTCTCCCCTCTCTTCCCCACCCCCCCCATATTCCAGCTCAGTCTCCCCTCTCTTCCCCCCCCCCATATTCCAGCTCAGTCTCCCCTCTCTTCCCCCCCCCCCATATTCCTGCTCAGTCTCCCCTCTCTACCCCCCCCCCCCATATTCCAGCTCAGTCTCCCCTCTTCCCCCCCCATATTCCAGCTCAGTCTCCCCTCTCTTCCCCACCCCCTCCCATATTCCAGCTCAGTCTCCCCCCTCTTCCCCACCCCCTCCCATATTCCAGCTCAGTCTCCCCCCCCCATTCCAGCTCAGTCTCCCCCCCCCATTCCAGCTCAGTCTCCCCTCTCTTCCCCACCCCCCCCCATATTCCAGCTCAGTCTCCCCTCTCTTCCCCACCCCCCCCATATTCCAGCTCAGTCTCCCCTCTCTTCCCCACCCCCCCCATATTCCAGCTCAGTCTCCCCTCTCTTCCCCCCCCCCCCATATTCCAGCTCAGTCTCCCCTCTCTTCCCCCCCCCCCCCATATTCGCTCAGTCTCCCCTCTCTTCCCCCCCCCCCCATATTCGCTCAGTCTCCCCTCTCTTCCCCCCCCCCCCATATTCGCTCAGTCTCCCCTCTCTTTCCCCCCCCCCCCATATTCCAGCTCAGTCTCCCCTCTCTTCCCCCCCCCCCCATATTCCAGCTCAGTCTCCCCTCTCTTCCCCCCCCCCCCATATTCCAGCTCAGTCTCCCCTCTCTTCCCCCCCCCCCATATTCCAGCTCAGTCTCCCCTCTCTTCCCCCCCCCCCCCCCCATATTCCAGCTCAGTCTCCCCTCTCTTCCCCCCCCCCCCCATATTCCAGCTCAGTCTCCCCTCTCTTCCCCCCCCCCCCCATATTCCAGCTCAGTCTCCCCTCTCTCCCCCCCCCCCCCCATATTCCAGCTCAGTCTCCCCCCTCTTCCCCACCCCGTCCCATATTCCAGCTCAGTCTCCCCCCCCCATTCCAGCTCAGTCTCCCCTCTCTTCCCCACCCCCCCCCATATTCCAGCTCAGTCTCCCCTCTCTTCCCCACCCCCCCCATATTCCAGCTCAGTCTCCCCTCTCTTCCCCACCCCCCCCATATTCCAGCTCAGTCTCCCCTCTCTTCCCCCCCCCCATATTCCAGCTCAGTCTCCCCTCTCTTCCCCCCCCCCCATATTCCTGCTCAGTCTCCCCTCTCTACCCCCCCCCCCATATTCCAGCTCAGTCTCCCCTCTTCCCCCCCCATATTCCAGCTCAGTCTCCCCTCTCTTCCCCACCCCCTCCCATATTCCAGCTCAGTCTCCCACCTCTTCCCCACCCCCTCCCATATTCCAGCTCAGTCTCCCCCCCCCATTCCAGCTCAGTCTCCCCCCCCCATTCCAGCTCAGTCTCCCCTCTCTTCCCCACCCCCCCCCATATTCCAGCTCAGTCTCCCCTCTCTTCCCCACCCCCCCCATATTCCAGCTCAGTCTCCCCTCTCTTCCCCACCCCCCCCATATTCCAGCTCAGTCTCCCCTCTCTTCCCCACCCCCCCCATATTCCAGCTCAGTCTCCCCTCTCTTCCCCACCCCCCCCATATTCCAGCTCAGTCTCCCCTCTCTTCCCCACCCCCCCCATATTCCAGCTCAGTCTCCCCTCTCTACCCCCCCCCCATATTCCAGCTCAGTCTCCCCTCTCTTCCCCCCCCATATTCCAGCTCAGTCTCCCCTCTCTTCCCCCCCCATATTCCAGCTCAGTCTCCCCCCTCTTCCCCACCCCCTCCCATATTCCAGCTCAGTCTCCCCCCCCCCATTCCAGCTCAGTCTCCCCCCCCCCATTCCAGCTCAGTCTCCCCCCTCTTCCCCACCCCCCCCCATATTCCAGCTCAGTCTCCCCCCCCCATTCCAGCTCAGTCTCCCCCCCCCCATTCCAGCTCAGTCTCCCCTCTCTTCCCCACCCCCCCCCATATCCCAGCTCAGTCTCCCCTCTCTTCCCCACCCCCCCCCATATCCCAGCTCAGTCTCCCCCCTCTTCCCCACCCCCCCCCATATCCCAGCTCAGTCTCCCCTCTCTTCCCCACCCCCCCCCCATATCCCAGCTCAGTCTCCCCTCTCTTCCCCACCCCCCCCCATATCCCAGCTCAGTCTCCCCTCTCTTCCCCACCCCCCCCCATATCCCAGCTCAGTCTCCCCTCTCTTCCCCACCCCCCCCCCATATCCCAGCTCAGTCTCCCCTCTCTTCCCCACCCCCCCCATATTCCAGCTCAGTCTCCCCTCTCTACCCCCCCCCCATATTCCAGCTCAGTCTCCCCTCTCTTCCCCCCCCATATTCCAGCTCAGTCTCCCCTCTCTTCCCCCCCCATATTCCAGCTCAGTCTCCCCCCTCTTCCCCACCCCCTCCCATATTCCAGCTCAGTCTCCCCCCCCCCATTCCAGCTCAGTCTCCCCCCCCCCATTCCAGCTCAGTCTCCCCCCTCTTCCCCACCCCCCCCCATATTCCAGCTCAGTCTCCCCTCCGCCCCACGCCTCCTGTCCGGTTACCCACCTGTAGGCGGACGTTCAGCATCAGGGAGGCGATCAGGTAGAGGTATGGGAACCTGAGGCGGAGCCTCCAGGCCAGGTCGAAGAAGGTGAGGAGAGTCCGGCTCAGTCCTTTCGAGAAGACGGCGTAGGAGCGGACGACCGGCCCGATTACAGTGAGCGGCGGCAGCTGCAGCAATCCCGCCATATACCCCCGGGGCGGTTGGCATCAATGGCCGGAAACCGGAACCGCGTCATTCACCCCGCCTTCCTTTCCGGCCACACCCCTTCCGGCCCAAAGTCCCACTCAAAGTTGGTCAGTTTCAATCAAACTTTCCCATGACAACGTGTCAGGCCTGTGCTTGAGCCTCAGCACCTGCCAAGATATAAATCAGAGGCAAATCAAAGCCCCGTGCGTCTGACATCGTCATAATCCCATAAAGAAATAAAATTTCAACTGAAATAACATTTTTTTGCTATCTCAATAGTCCCAGAGCAAACGCTTCCCTTAAAAAAGGTCAACCCCTGATGTGATTTATTTCTCTATTCTATAGTTGTTCGTTACTTCAACAAATTAGTTGGGGTCACCAATTTCCTGAAAGATTTGACTGAGTCAGCATTTTGCTCCGGGACACCCGCACCAATCAACCCCACCGCCCCGTGGCCCAACATTTCAACTCCCCCTCCCACTCTGCCAAGGACATGTAGGTCCTCGACCTCCTCCACTGCCACTGCCACTCCCTCACCACCTGACACCTGGAGGAAGAACGCCTTATTTTCTGTTTTGGAACACTTCAACCCCAGGGGCATCAATGTGGACTTCACCAGTTTCCTAATTTCCCCTCCCACCTCAACTTACCCCAGTTCCAAACTTCCAGCTCAGCACCATCCTCATGACCTGTCCTACCTGCCAATCTTCCTTCCCACCTATCCACTTCATCCTCCTCTCTGACCTATCACCATCCCCACCCACCTATTGTACTCTTTGCTACCTTCTCCCCCCAGCCCCACACCCCTCCCATTTATCTCCCTACCTGGAGGCTCCCTGCCTTCATTCCTGATGAAGGGCTCTTGCCAGAAACGTTGATTTTCCTGCTCCTCGGATGCTGCCTGTGTGCTTTTCCAGCACCACTCTAATCTAGATTCTGACTTCCAGCATCTGCAGTCCTCACTTTTGCCATTTAGCTGATATAGACAAACTTTCTTGCAGATAAACTCTTTCCCATTTCTTTAAAAACTAAAATATCAACCTTTCGTTCTTCCATAATCATTCACCTCACCCAACTTGTTTCCTATGCTTTCTCAGTTTTGCAGATGTACATTAACCATGGGTGACTTTAATTTAATATAGATTGGGAAAATCAAATTGGCAGAGGTCGCCACAAGAAAAACATAGCGTATTTGCAACAGTTTGCTCAAACAATATATTGGAGTCCAAGGTAGACAAGCAGAAGGATGGAAGAACAAAGCAAGCCAGGCAGAGGTTTTGCCTTCTTAACTGCCAACTGAACCTACGCATTAACCTTAACAGAATCGTGAACTAGGTCTTCCAAGTTCATTTATGCTTCGGATCTCTGAGCCTTTCCCCTTTTAGAAAATATTCTATGCCTCTATTCTTCCTACCAAAGTGCATAACTGCGCACTTTCCCACATTGTATTCCACCTGCTGCTTTGTCCACTCTCCTGGCCTGTTCAAGTACTTCAGCAGCCTTTCTGCTTCCTCAACACTATCTGTCCCCCCTCCTATTTTTGTGTCATCTGCAAACTTAGCCAAAATACCCTCAATTCAATCATCTATTTCTTTAATATATATCATAAATAGTTGTGGTGCCAACTATGCTGCACTGATCCCTGTAGAAACTCACTAGTCACAGACTGGCATCTTAAAAAAAACTTCTTTATTCCCACTCTTTGCCTTCTGTCAGTCAACCAATCCTCTATCCAGGCCAGTACCTTGCCCCTAACACTGCATACGTTGTCAAAGGCCTTCTGGAAATCCAAATAGATCATATCCACTGGCTTTCTTTTGTCTAATTTGATCATTACTTCCTCAAAGAATTCTAATAGATTTCTCAGACATGACCTCTTCTTGAGAAACCTTAACTGACTCTGCCCTATGTTACAATGCACCTCCTGAGATCTTATCCTTATTAATGGACTCTAAAATCTTATCAGTGCCCGAGGTTATGCCCATAACTTCCTGTCTTCTGCCGCTCTCCCTTCTTAAACAGGGGCATATTAGCCATTTTCCAGTCCTTTGGATTCATCCCTTATTCTAGTGATCACCATCAATGCCATCTCAATCGCTCAGCTAACCCTTTCAGAACTCTGGGGTGTAGTCCATCTGGTCCGAGTGACTTAACCACTTTCAAACCTTTCAGGTTCCTCAGCACCTTCTCCTTTATGCAGGCCACTACACTCACATCTGGACCCTGAATCCTTTGGATGCTTTTTGATGCACCATGTTAAGCTGCTCAGTTCCAGCTGCAGCAGCTAAGGCAGTGTGGTCTGTTCCTCGTGGCCATTTAAGCCACATCCTGGTGGCCCTATGGTGTGATAGTCTGTTCCAGTGGCTTCAGCACCTTTGGTGGCATGGTGGGTCCAGCTCAGGATTCCAATGGCCTGGTATGGGGTCTACTTCAGCAGCGCTTCGGCCACGAGGTGGGTCGTTGAAGCAGCTTCTGCGCTGTCTTCAGTGGCATGCTGGTCTGGTCCAGGATTCGGGGGCTTTGATGTTGGCTTTCTGCGTGGTGGAGAATGTGATTCTCCAACCAGATACCTTAAACTGATCTAGTCCTACTTGAAACCCTTCCTATTCATGTGCCCATTCAGATGCCTTTTAAATATTGCAATTGTACCAGCCTCCATCATTTCCCCTAGCAGCTCATTCCATGCATGTACCACCCTCTGTGTGAAAAGGTTGCCCCTCTCACCTCAAACTTATGCCTTCTAGTTCTGGACTCCCCAACTCTGGGAAAAACACCTTGTCTATTTACCATATCCATGCCTCTCATGATTTTATAAACTTCTATAAGGTCACCCCACAGCCTCTGATGCTTCAGGGAAAATAATCCCAGCCTATTCAGCCTCTCCTATAGTTCAAACCCTCCAATCCTGGCAACATTCTTGTAAGTCTTTTCTGAACTCTTTCAAATTTCATAATATTATTCCTTTTGCAGGGAGACCAGAATTGAACACAGTATTCCAAAAGTAGCATAATCAATGTCCTGTCCAGCCACAACATAACATCACAACTCCTGTACAATGTACTGACCAATAAAGGCAAGCATACCAAACACCCTTTTCACTACCCTTGTTTACGTGCAACTTTACTTTCAAGGAACAATGAACTTGCACCCCAAAGTCTCTTTGTTCAACAACACTCCTCAGGATCCTACTGTTAAGTGTATAAGGTCTGCCCTGATTTACCCTACCAAATTCAGCACTTCACACTTTCTTAAATTAAACTCCATCTGCCACTCCTCACCCCATCAGTCCATCTGATCAAGGTCCCATTGTACTCTGAGATAACCTTCTTCACTGTGCACACAACACCAATTTTGGTGTCACCTGCAAACTCAGTAACCATATCTCCTATATTAACATCCAAATCATTTATTTAAGTGTCAAAAAACAGTGGACCCAGCACTGATCCTTGAAGCACACTGCTGGTCACAGGCCTCTAGTCCAAAAAGCAAATCTCCACCATCTCCCTATGTCTCCTAGCTTCAAGCCAATTTTGTATCCATATGGCTAGCCCTCCCTAGATTCCACATGATCTAACCTTGCTAACCAATCTACCATGCGAAACCTTGTCAAACATCTTACTGAAGTACATATCGATAACATCCATCACTTTGCCTTCATCAATCTTGTCACTTCTTCAAAAAAACTCAATCAAGTTAGTGAGACATGATTTTCCACACAAAAAGCCATGTTGATTATCTCTAATCAGTCCTTGCTTTTCCTAATCCCTGTCCCTCAGAATCTCCTTCAACAACGTATCCACTGATATCAGACTCACAGTTCTTTACTTCCCTGGCTTTTCCTTACTACCCTTATTAAATAATGGCACCACATTAGCCACTACTTCCAGTACCTCACTTGCAGCTATCAATGACACAAATGTCTCAACAAGGGGTCCAGCAATCATTTTCCGAGCTTCCCACAAATCTTTGGGATACACCTGATCAGGTCCTGGGGATATATCCACCTTTATGCATTTTATGATGTCTAGCACCTCCTCCTCTGCAATATGTAGACTTTTTAAGATATCACTATTTAGTTGATCCAATGACAGTGAAGGAACAACAATATATTTTCAAACCAGGATGATAGGTGGCTTGGAGGTGAACTTGCAGATGGTGGTATTTCCATACATCTGTTGTCTTTGTCCTTTTTATATGGTAGATTTCAGTGGTTTAAAAGATGCTGTCTAAGGAGCCTTGGTGAATTCCTCTTGTGGTAGAGTCTAGGACCAGAGGGCATAATCTCAGAGTAATGGGCACCTCATTTGGATAAAGATGAGGAGAAATTTCTTCTCTCAGGCGATAGTGAGCCTGTGGAATTCTTTACAGCAGAGGACTGTTAAGGCTACCTCATTAAGAATGTACAAGGTTGAGATAGACAGATTTTTTTAATCAATAAGAAATTCAAGGATTATGGGGAAAAGGCAGTTCAGTAGAATTGAGGGTTAGATGATTGGATTATTGGTCATGATTTCATTGACCAGCGAAGCAGACAGACTCACCATTTTCTGAGCAGCAACTAGGGATGGGCAAAAAATGCTGACTTAACCAGTGATACCAAATCCTGAGAGTGAATTTTTAAAATGGGCTGAATGACTGCCTTCTGTTGCCACTTCTTATGGGCTGTAGCCATTTCAAGAAGGCTGCTCATCACCATCTTCTCAAGGATGATAAATGTTGGCCAAGCCAGCAATGTCCACCTCTTGAATTAATAAAGAAAATGGGAAGTGGGTGGGAAAATGAATTTGAGGCCTAGGATCAGCCATGATGGTTGGTTTTCGTTGTGCTGACATAGTCTTAGCAGACCATCAGGGCTGCCCTCTTATTAGAGAGAAGCAACCGGTGGTGATTTAACCCAAGGGCCACCAGACATCAGGTGAGGGAAGAGGTTGAGAAGGAAAGTCCTTCATGGTAACCTCAAATCGGTGATGGGAATTGAACCCACACTGTCGGTATCACACTGTTCTACAAATCAACAATCCAGACAACTTAACTAAACCAATTCCCGCCATGATAGTATTGATTTGCAGAGCAGGACAGTCAGGCCACAAAGCCTCCTGTTGCTAATCTTTGTGTTCTCTTCAGGTTTTTTACAAACCCTGTTGAAACTCATGGTTAAACTCCATCAAGTAATACAATCCTGATCTTTACACTCACTGCATAAACATATTTTATTCCTCATGTTGTCTCAGATTGATTTGCCAATCACATTAAATTGTTTCTTAGATTCTCAGTCGATTTCTTTCTCCCGATCTATTGTCCAGACCTCTCACGATTTTGAAAATGTCAGTCAAATCTTGTCTATCTTCTCTCATCTAAGGAGAACAGTCCAGCTGTCCCACTCTGTGACTTTTGCTGCTACTAAAGGGATTGTGTACTGATGTATATCGTAGTAATGTTCCTGCCGTTATGGATGTCATTGAGGTAAAAACAATGACTGCAGATGCTGGAAACCAGATTCTGGATTAGTGGTGCTGGAAGAGCACAGCAGTTCAGGCAGATATCATTGAGGGTCAGCAAATTGTCTGTTGCAGTACTTCATGACGCCATCGGGTGGTGCTGTTTTGATTCTGAGCGAATGTTTTGTGTGTCGAGCTTGAAATCCACAGGATGGCGCTGCGATTGAGTCAGAGAAGGGAAGGGAGCTTTGGGGGTCACGGGGGGGGGAAAGAGTCTTGGGGAGTAGGCACCGGGAGGGCAGTGACTGGGTGTGGAGGGGAGGGGAGGGGAGGGGAGGGGAGGGGAGGGGAGGGGAGGGTGGATGGATGGAGTGGGAGGGGGGGACGGTGACTGGGTGTGGATGGAGTGGGGGGGGTGTGGATGGAGTGGGGGGGGTGTGGATGGAGTGGGGGGGGTGTGGATGGAGTGGGGGGGGCGGTGACAGGGTGTGGATGGAGTGGGGGGGGGTGACTGAGTGTGGATGGAGTGGGGGGGCGGTGACTGGGTGTGGATGGAGTGGGGGGTGGCAGTGACTGAGTGTGGATGGAGTGTCGGGGGCGGTGACTGGGTGTGGATGGAGTGGGGGGTGGCAGTGACTGAGTGTGGATGGAGTGTCGGGGGCGGTGACTGGGTGTGGATGGAGTGGGGGGGGCGGTGACTGGGTGTGGATGGAGAGGGGAGGGCGGTGACTGAGTGTGGATGGAGTGGGGGGGGCGGTGACTGAGTGTGGATGGAGTGGGGGGGGGTGACTGAGTGTGGATGGAGTGGGGGGCGGTGACTGAGTGTGGATGGAGTGGGGGGGCGGTGACTGGGTGTGGATGGAGTGGAGGGGGGTGACTGAGTGTGGATGGAGTGGGGGGCGGTGACTGAGTGTGGATGGAGTGGGGGGCGGTGACTGAGTGTGGATGGAGTGGGGGGGCGGTGACTGGGTGTGGATGGAGTGGAGGGGGGTGACTGAGTGTGGATGGAGTGGGGGGCGGTGACTGAGTGTGGATGGAGTGGGGGGCGGTGACTGAGTGTGGATGGAGTGGGGGGGCGGTGACTGGGTGTGGATGGAGTGGGGGGGGGTGACTGAGTGTGGATGGAGTGGAGGGGGGTGACTGAGTGTGGATGGAGTGGGGGGGCGGTGACTGGGTGTGGATGGAGTGGGGGGTGGCAGTGACTGAGTGTGGATGGAGTGGGGGGGCGGTGACTGAGTGTGGATGGAGTGTCGGGGGCGGTGACTGGGTGTGGATGGAGTGGGGGGGGCGGTGACTGGGTGTGGATGGAGTGTCGGGGGCGGTGACTGGGTGTGGATGGAGTGGGGGGGCGGTGACTGAGTGTGGATGGAGTGTCGGGGGCGGTGACTGGGTGTGGATGGAGTGGGGGGGCGGTGACTGGGTGTGGATGGAGTGGGAGGGGCGGTGACTGGGTGTGGATGGAGTGGGGGGGGCGGTGACTGGGTGTGGATGGAGTGGGGGGGGCGGTGACTGGGTGTGGATGGAGTGGGAGGGGGGGCGGTGACTGGGTGTGGATGGAGTGGGGGGGGCGGTGACTGGGTGTGGATGGAGAGGGGAGGGCGGTGACTGAGTGTGGATGGAGTGGGGGGGGCGGTGACTGAGTGTGGATGGAGTGGGGGGGCGGTGACTGGGTGTGGATGGAGAGGGGAGGGCGGTGACTGGGTGTGGATGGAGTGGGGGGGGCGGTGACTGGGTGTGGATGGAGTGGGAGGGGGGGCGGTGACTGGGTGTGGATGGAGTGGGGGGGGCGGTGACTGGGTGTGGATGGAGAGGGGAGGGCGGTGACTGAGTGTGGATGGAGTAGGGGGGCGGTGACTGAGTGTGGATGGAGTGGGGGGGCGGTGACTGAGTGTGGATGGAGTGGGGGGGGCGGTGACTGGGTGTGGATGGAGTGGGGGGGGTGACTGAGTGTGGATGGAGTGGGGGGGGTGACTGAGTGTGGATGGAGTGGGGGGTGGCAGTGACTGAGTGTGGATGGAGTGGGGGGGGCGGTGACTGGGTGTGGATGGAGTGGGGGGGGCGGTGACTGGGTGTGGATAGAGTGGGGGGGGCGGTGACTGGGTGTGGATGGAGTGGGAGGGGGGGCGGTGACTGGGTGTGGATGGAATGTCGGGGGCGGTGACTGGGTGTGGATGGAGTGGGGGGGCGGTGACTGGGTGTGGATGGAGTGGGGGGGGCGGTGACTGGGTGTGGATGGAGTGGGAGGGGGGCGGTGACTGGGTGTGGATGGAGTGGGGGGGGCGGTGAATGGGTGTGGATGGTGGGGGGGCGGTGACTGAGTGTGGATGGAGTGGGGGGGGCGGTGACTGGGTGTGGATGGAGAGGGGAGGGCGGTGACTGAGTGTGGATGGAGTGGGGGGGGGTGACTGAGTGTGGATGGAGTGGGGGGGGTGACTGAGTGTGGATGGAGTGGGGGGGGGCGGTGACTGAGTGTGGATGGAGTGGGGGGGGGTGACTGAGTGTGGATGGAGTGGGGGTCGCGGTGACTGAGTGTGGATGGAGTGGGGGTCGCGGTGACTGGGTGTGGATGGAGTGGGGGGGCGGTGAATGGGTGTGGATGGTGGGGGGGCGGTGACTGAGTGTGGATGGAGTGGGGGGGGGTGACTGAGTGTGGATGGAGTGGGGGGGGTGACTGAGTGTGGATGGAGTGGGGGGGGGCGGTGACTGAGTGTGGATGGAGTGGGGGGGGTGACTGAGTGTGGATGGAGTGGGGGTCGCGGTGACTGAGTGTGGATGGAGTGGGGGTCGCGGTGACTGAGTGTGGATGGAGTGGGGGTCGGGGTGACTGAGTGTGGATGGAGTGGGGGTCGGGGTGACTGAGTGTGGATGGAGTGGGGGGGGCAGTGACTGGAGAGAGGGCAATGGGGTATACAGTGACTGGGAGAGAGGATCAGTGAATGGGGGAAGGGGCAGGGATTGGTTGATGAAGTAGGGGGAGGAGCAGTGGGGAGGGGAATGATGGAGGGGGAGTGGGGAGATTCAGTGGTGGGGGGTTTTGGGGCAGTGGGGAAAGGGGAAATGGGGGCATTGAGGAAAGAGGATGTGGGGAGGGGGTGGGGTAGTGGAGAGAAGGGGCCAGTGAGGGTACAGGCAGAGTCATTGGGGGAGTGAGGGGGTATGGGACAGGGACAGTGGGGGGGGTGAAGGGTTATGGGACAGGGATAGTTGGGGAGGGTAAGAGGGTATGGGACGGGGGCAGTGGGGGATAAGAGGGTATGGGACTGGGGCAGTGGGGGGGTATGGGATGAGGGCAGTGGGGGGGTAAAGGGGAATGGGACAGAGGCAATGCGGTGGTGGGGGGTATGGGACAGGGGCAGTGGGGTGGTGGGGGTATGGGACAGGGGCAGTGGGGGTGTGAGGGGGTATGGGACAGGGGCAGTGGGGGTGTGAGGGGGTATGGGACAGGGGCAGGGGGGGTTGAGGAGGTATGGGACAGGGGCAGTGGGGGGGGTGAGGGGTATGGGATGGGGGCAGTGGGGGTTGGGGGTATGGGACGGGGGCAGTGGGGGTTGGGGGGTATGGGACAGGGGCAGTGGGGGTATGGGATGGGGGCAGTTGGGGGGTGGGGGTATGGGACAGGGCAGTGGGGGGTGGGGGTTAGGGGACAGGGGCAGTGGGGGTTAGGGGACAGGGGCAGTGGGGGTTGGGGGGTATGGGACAGGGGCAGTGGGGGTATGGGACGGGGCAGTGGGGGTGTGAGGGGTATGGGACGGGGCAGTGGAGAGGTGAGGGGGTATGGGACAGGGCCGTGTGGGGGGGTGAGGGGTATGGGACAGGGGCAGTAGGGGTGTGGGGGGTATGGGACAGGGGCAGTGGAGGATTGAGGAGTATGGGACGGGGCAGTGGGGGGTGAGGGGTATGGGACGGGGGCAGTTGGGAGGTGAGGGGGTATGGGACAGGGGCAGTGGGGGGGGTTGGGGGTATGGGACGGGGGCAGTGGGGGGTGGGAGGTATGGGACGGGGCAGTGGGGAGTGAGGGGTATGGGGCAGGGGAGGGGTGGGGGGTATCGGACAGGGGCAGGGAGTATGGGACGGGGCAGTGAGGGGGCATTGGACGGGGGCAGTGTGGGGGTGGGGGTTATGGGAGAGGGGCAGTGGGGGGTGAGGGGGTATGGGACAGGGACAGTGAGGGGTATACGACAGGAGCGTGAGGGGTTATGGGACAGGGGCAGTGGGGGTGAGGGGGTATGGGACAGGGGCAGTGGGGGGGTATGGGACAGGAACAGTGAGGGGTATAGGACAGGGGGGTGAGGGGTTATGGGACGGGGTAGTGGGGGGTGAGAGTGTATGGGATAGGGGCAGTGGGGTTATGGGACTGGGGCAGTGGTGGGGTGAGTGGGTATGGGACAGGGGCAGTGGGGGGTGAGGGGGTATGGACCGGGCAGTGGGGTGGTGGGGGTATGGGACAGGGGCAGTGGGGGTGTGAGGGGGTATGGGACAGGGGCAGTGGGGGTGTGAGGGGGTATGGGACAGGGGCAGGGGGGGTTGAGGAGGTATGGGACAGGGGCAGTGGGGTGGTGGGGGTATGGGACAGGGGCAGTGGGGGTGTGAGGGGGTATGGGACAGGGGCAGTGGGGGTGTGAGGGGGTATGGGACAGGGGCAGGGGGGGTTGAGGAGGTATGGGACAGGGGCAGTGGGGGGGGGTGAGGGGTATGGGATGGGGGCAGTGGGGGTTGGGGGTATGGGACGGGGGCAGTGGGGGTTGGGGGGTATGGGACAGGGGCAGTGGGGGTATGGGATGGGGGCAGTTGGGGGGTGGGGGTATGGGACAGGGCAGTGGGGGGTGGGGGTTAGGGGACAGGGGCAGTGGGGGTTAGGGGACAGGGGCAGTGGGGGTTGGGGGGTATGGGACAGGGGCAGTGGGGGTTGGGGGGTATGGGACAGGGGCAGTGGGGGTATGGGACGGGGCAGTGGGCGTGTGAGGGGTATGGGACGGGGCAGTGGAGAGGTGAGGGGGTATGGGACAGGGCCGTGTGGGGGGGTGAGGGGTATGGGACAGGGGCAGTAGGGGTGTGGGGGGTATGGGACAGGGGCAGTGGAGGATTGAGGAGTATGGGACGGGGCAGTGGGGGGTGAGGGGTATGGGACGGGGTAGTGGGGGGTGAGAGTGTATGGGATAGGGGCAGTGGGGGTATGGGACTGGGGCAGTGGTGGGGTGAGTGGGTATGGGACAGGGGCAGTGGGGGGTGAGGGGGTATGGACCGGGCAGTGGGGGTTATGGGCCGGGGGGGGTGAGGGGTTGGGGGCGGGGCAGTGGGGGATGAGAGGGTATGGGACAGGGTCAGGGGGTGAGGAGGTATGGGACGGAGCAGTGGGGGGGGGGGTGAGGGGGTATGGGATGGGGCAGAGGGGGTGAGGGACGAGGCAGGCGGGGGTGAGGGGGTATGGGACAGGGGCAGTGGGGTGGTGGGGGTATGGGACAGGGGCAGTGGGGGTGTGAGGGGGTATGGGACAGGGGCAGTGGGGGTGTGAGGGGGTATGGGACAGGGGCAGGGGGGGTTGAGGAGGTATGGGACAGGGGCAGTGGGGGGGGTGAGGGGTATGGGATGGGGGCAGTGTGGGGGTGGGGGTTATGGGACAGGGGCAGTGGGGGTGAAGGGGTATGGGACAGGGGCAGTGGGGAGGTGAGGGGGTTAATGGGTGGGGCAGAGGGGGGGTGAGGGGATATGGGACAAGGGAAGTGGCGGGTGTGAGGGGGAATGGGGCAGGGGCAGTGGGGGGGTATGGGACAGGGGCAGTGAGAGGGTATGGGACAGGGGCAGTGGGGGGTGTGAGCAGGTATGGGACAGGAGCGGTGAGAGGGTATGGGACAGGGGCAGTGGGGGTGTGAGCGGGTATGGGACAGGGGCAGTGGGGGGTGAGGCGGTATGGGATGGGCAGTGGGGGGTGAGGGGGTATGGGACAGGGGCAGTGGGGGTATGGGACAGGGGCAGTGGAGGGGTGAGGGGGTATGGGACAGGGGCAGTGGGGTGTGAGGGGTATGGACCCGGCAGTGGGGGCTATGGAACAGGGGGGGGTGAGGGGTTATGGGACGGGGCAGTGGGGGATAAGAGGGTATGGGACAGGGGCAGTGGGGAGTATGGGACAGGGACAGGGGGTGAGGAGGTATGGGACGGGGCTGTGGGGGGAGTGAGGGGGTATGGGATGGGGTAGAGGGGGATGAGGGGGTATGGGACAGGGCAGACGGGGGTGAGGGGGTGTGGGACAGGGGCAGTGGGGTGTCGGTGGTGTGGGATGGGGCAGTGGGGTGTGAGGGGGTATGGGACAGGGGCAGGGGTTGAGAGGATATGGGACGGGGGGTGAGGCGGTATGGGACAGGGGCAGTGGGGGGGGTGAGGGGGTATGGGACAGGGGCAGTGGGGGTTGAGGAGGTATGGGACAGGGGCAGTGGGGAGGGTGTGAGGGGGTATGGGACAGGGGCAGTGGGGGGTGAGGGATATGGGACAGAGGCAGTGGGAGGGGTGAGCGGGTATGGGACAGGGGCAGTGAGGGTGAAGGGGCATGGGACAGGGGCGGTGGGGAGGTGAGGGGGTTAATGGGGGGGCAGTGGGGGGGGTGAGGGGATATGGGACAGGGGCAGTGGTGGGTGTGAGGGGGTATGGGGCAGGGGCAGTGGGGGGTGTGAGCTGATATGGGACAGGGGCAGTGGGAGGTGAGGGGGTATGGGATAGGGGCAGTGGGGGGTATGAGCGGGTATGGGACAGGGGCAGTGGGGGGTGAGGGGGTATGGGACGGGCAGTGGGGGGTGAGGGGGTATGGGACAGGGGCAGTGGGGGTTGTGAGCAGGAATGGGACAGGGGCAGTGGGGGGTGAGGGGGTATGGGACAGTGGTAGCGGGGGGGGGGGTGAGGGGCTACGGGACAGGGGCAGTGGGAGGGGGTGAGGGGGTATGGAACAGGGGCAGTGGGGGGTGTGAGCAGGTATGGGACAGGGGCATTGGGGGTGAGGGGATATGGGACAGGAGCAGTGGGGGGTGTGAGCGGGTGTGAGCGGGTATGGGTCATGGGCAGTGGGGGGGTGAGGGGGTATGGGACAGGGGCAGTGGGGGGGAGGGGGTATGGGACAGGGGCAGTGGGGGGGAGGGGGTATGTGACAGGGCAGTGGGGGGGGTGAGGGGGTATGGGACAGTGTTAGTGGGAGGTGAGGGGGTATGGGACAGGGACAGTGGGGGGGTGAGGGGATATGGGACAATGGGGGGTGAGGAGGTATGGGACTGGGACAGTGGGGGTGAGGGGGTTTGGGACAGGGGTAGTTGGGGGTGAGGGGGTGTGGGACAGGGGCAGTGAGGGGGTATGGACAGGGGTAGTGGGGGGTGAGGGTGTATGGGACTGGGGTAGTGGGGGGTGAGGGTGTATGGGACTGGGGTAGTGGGGGGTGAGGGTGTATGGGACAGGGGCAGTGGGGGGGTGAGGGGTTATGGGACAGTGTTAGTGGGAGGTGAGGGGGTATGGGACAGGGACAGTGGGGGGTGAGGGGGTATGGGACAGGGACAGTGGGGGGTGAGGGGATATGGGACAGGGACAATGGGGGGTGAGGAGGTATGGGACTGGGACAGTGGGGGGTGAGGGGGTTTGGGACAGGGGCAGTTGGGGGTGAGGGGGTGTGGGACAGGGGCAATGAGGGGTCAGGGTAGTGGGGGGTGAGGGTGTATGGGACTGGGGTAGTGGGGGGTGAGGGTGTATGGGACAGGGGCAGTGGGGGGTGAGGAGGTATGGGACTGGGGCAGTGGGGGGGGGTGAGGGTGTATGGGACAGGGGCAGTGAAGGGGTGTGGGACATGGGTAGTGGGGGGTGAGGGGGTGTGGGACAAGGGCAGTGGGGGGGGTGAGTGTGTATGGGACAGGGGCAGTGTGGGGGGGATGAGGATGTATGGGACGGGGTAGTGGGGGGTGAGGGTGTATGCGACAGGGGCAGTGGGGGGTGAGGGGGTGTGGGACAGGGGCAGTGGGGGGGTGAGGGGGTGTGGGACAGGGGCAGTGGGGGGGTTGAGGGGGTGTGGGACAGGGGCAGTGGGGGGTGAGGGGGTGTGGGACAGGGGCAATGAGGGATCAGGGTAGTGGGGGGTGAGGGTGTATGGGACTGGGGTAGTGGGGGGTGAGGGTGTATGGGACAGGGGCAGTGGGGGGTGAGGAGGTATGGGACTGGGGCAGTGGAGGGGGTGAGGGTGTATGGGACAGGGGCAGTGAGGGGGTGTGGGACAGGGGTAGTGGGGGGTGAGGGGGTGTGGGACAAGGGCAGTGGGGGGGGGTGAGTGTGTATGGGACAGGGGCAGTGTGGGGGGGGATGAGGGTGTATGGGACGGGGTAGTGGGGGGTGAGGGTGTATGCAACAGGGGCAGTGGGGGGTGAGGGGGTGTGGGACAGGGGCAGTGGGGGGTGAGGGGGTGTGGGACAGGGGCAGTGGGGGGGTGAGGGGGTTATGGGCGGGGCAGTGGGGTGTGAGGGGGTTAATGGGTGGGGCAGTGGGGAGTGAGGGGGTTAATGGGCGGGGCAGTGGGGAGTGAGGGGGTTAATGGGCGGGGCAGTGGGGTGAGGGGGTTAATGGGCGGGGCAGTGGGGAGTGAGGGGGTTAATGGGCGGGGCAGTGGGGTGAGGGGGTTAATGGGCTGGGGAGTGAGGGGGTTAATGGGCGGGGCAGTGGGGTGAGGGGGTTAATGGGCGGGGCAGTGGAGTGTGAGGAGGTTAATGGCGGGGCAGTGGGGTGTGAGGGGGTTAATGGGCGGGGCAGTGGGGTGAGGGGGTTAATGGGCGGGGCAGTGGGGTGAGGGGGTTAATGGGCGGGGCAGTGGAGTGTGAGGAGGTTAATGGCGGGGCAGTGGGGGGTGAGGGGGTTAATGGGCGGGGCAGTGGGGTGTGAGGGGGTTAATGGGCGGGGCAGTGGGGGGGTTGAGGGGGTTAATGGGCGGGGCAGTGGGGTGTGAGGGGGTTAATGGGCGGGGCAGTGGTGTGCGGGGTATGGGGGGGGAGGTGTTGCGGTGGGGGTGGGGCAGTGGAATCCCGGGATCTCACTTCCGGCGGTGGCCGCGGCCGGAACCGGAAGTGGGTTAGGTCTGGGCGGTTTCCGGTCAGTCTGCTTCGCGAGGCCGAAGCTGCTGGAGACGGAGCGCGAGCCCGAGCCCGATGCAGGCGATAAAGTGTGTGGTGGTCGGCGATGGGTGAGTGCTTCCCCGGGGCCTGGGTCCCCTCCCCCTGACACCCTCCTCCGCCCCGCCCCGGGCCGCGGCCCCTCTCCGGCTGCTGTCCTGTTCCTCCGCCCCGGGACAGAGACAGGAACCGCCCTGGCTGGCGCTGATAAATCTGGGGAGAAAGCGGCAGCTGGGTTTAATGTCCAGTTCTTCAGTTCAGCCCGGAAAGCGGTCCCGGGGTGAGGGGGGGTTCGACCTGTGGGGAATATCCCTCCCTCCCGGGAGCCCCGAGCCTGGCGGGGTTGGGGATGCAGCCACTCATTCAGAATTTAATACCTTTTAAATAAAGAGGATGTTTCATGGCTGGGATCACCGTCTCAGGATCCAGAGAAATTGGGGAATTTTCAATTTATTTTTTTTCACTTGGAGGGTGTGAATCTTTTGGAATTGTCTAACCCAGTGAGGTCTCGATGCTGAGTACATTGAAGGTACTTGGGTGTAAGTGAATCAAGGGATATAGGAATAAGTAAAATTTGAGAATCTTGTTGATTGTTGAAACTGTCTCGAAGTGTCTTGCGACTTAATCTTTATTGCATTCCTCACTGCTGCTTCCCTCCTGCATTACCTGATCAGTTCACTCCTTAATGGTGTGTGAATTTGTGTTAATTTTGTTCTTGTCTCCCCATGGTTTTTTGTTATTTTGTGTTCACTGCTTTCTCTGGGAAATTCAGTTTTCAGTAACTACATTCCTTCTGTCCTGCACTGCCACTGCCCCTCTTGAATTTTGTTTTTGTAATTTGGTGCTGGGATCAAATCAAAACTAATGCAGACAGACCATGATTAATTGCTTCAAATTACTTGGTTTCTCTTTGATTTGAAAACAAACACCATCGATGTTTGCTGAGCACTAATCTTGCTGTTGGCTTCTGAGAATTCAACTGGTTCAATAATTTCCCAAAATAAATCTACAGGATCTTTTTCTGACTGATTCTGTGCGTTCTTTTTCTGGTGCAGTGATCACAATTGTTATTTGATTAAACTTTTTGAACTAAGTGCCTTTAGGGTTTGGTCAGATTATGTAAATAACTTAATTGCCATTTGTTTTAACTGCTCTTCCTGGTAGATAATTGTGTGTCTGGTATTTAGTTGAGAAAAATCCATTAAATCACGATTTTTATGTACTTACAATACATTAAGTGAGAATTATGTTATGGGAGACTGGTTCACAAGGTTAGATCTCATGGAATACAGGGAGAACTAGCCATTTGAATACAGAACTGGCTCAAAGGTAGTGGTGGAGGGTTGTTTTTCATACTGGAGGCCTGTGACCAGTGAAGTACCACAAGGATCAGTGCTGGGTCCATGACTTTTAATCATTTATATGAATGGTTTAGATGTGAGCATAAGAGTTGTAGTTAGTAAGTTTGCTGATGACACTATAATTGGAGGTGTAGTGGACAGTGAAGAAAGTTACCTCAGATTATAACGGGATCTTGATCAGATGGGGCAATGGGCTGAGAAGTGGCAGATGGAGTTTAATTTTAGATAAATGCAAAGTGCTGCATTTTGGGAAAGCAAATCTTAGCAGGGCATATACACTTAATGGTGAGGTCCTAGGGAGTATTGCTGAACAAAGGGACCTCGGAGTGCAAGTTCATAGCTCCTTGAAAGTAGAGTTGCAGGTAGATAGGGTAGTGAAGAAGGCATTTGGTATGCTTTCCTTTATTGGTCAGAGTATTGAGTACAAGAGTTGAGAGGTCATGTTGTGACTGTACAGGACATTGGTTAGGCCACTGTTGGAATATTGCATGCAGTTCTGGTCTCCTTCCTATCTGAAGGATGTTGTGAAACTTGAAAGGATTCAGAAAAGATTTACAAAGATGTTGCCAGGGCTGGAGGATTTGAGCTATAGGGAGAGTTTGAATAGGCTGGGGGTGTTTTCCCTGGAGCATCGGAGGCTGAGGGGGACCTTAGAGGTTTACAAAATCATGGGGGGACATGGATAGCCATAAAAAGACAAAGTCTTTTCCCGGGGGTGGGTGAGTCCAGAACTAGAGGGCATCGGTTTAGGGTGAGAGGGGAAAAATATAAAAGAGACCTAGGAGCAACTTTTTCATGCAGAGGTTGTTGCGTGTGTGGAGTGGGCTGCCAGAGGAAGTGGTGGAGACAAGTAGAATTAAAAGGCATTTGGATGGGTATATGAATAGGAAGGGTTTGGAGGGATATGGGCCGGATGCTGGCAGGTGGGCCTAGACTGGTTTGGGATATTTGGTCAGCATGGACGGGTTGGACCAAAGAGTCTGTTTCCATGCTGTACATCTCTATGACTGTATCTCAAAACTGGCTGAGGGTACCATGAAGGACCCTCGTTCTCAACCTTTCCCTCCACCTGAGGTGTGGTAGCCCTCAGGTAAAGCACTACCACTCATATCTCTGTAGTGAGTGTGTAGCCCTATGTGTGGTAGGGCTATGATGACTTCATCTTGGCAAACCATTACTATCCAAAAAGAGATAAAAGATCAAGCATTGCGTGGCTGCTCCAGGTTTTGCTGCTGTTACTATATTACCACTAAGTATAGCCAGCTTCTTACAGCCTGAAAGGGTGATAAGAATTCCCATGTGCTTTACTTCACCACAGGCAACTGTGCCTTCTGCTGCTTTGGTCTAAGCTCTGGAGCTCCCCCACTAAAACCCTTTAATATCTGAGCTTTATAAGATAAAAGACTTATCACTTGCTCCCAACTCCCGTGTCTTATCAACTGCTGTTACTGGATCATTTCAGTTCTTAAAATGTTTTTTTAAATGATTCTGCTAGGGCTCTGGTACTTGTGGTTTGCGTGGAGTGAAATTGACTGTCCTTAGGTTTGTCACGTTGCAACATCAACCACCTTTTTTAATGTCTATTTTAAAGTCACATAGACTAATGTTCTTGAAAATGTACAATCTCCACTGTTAAATTGAGTAATGTATGGTTTGCAGTTAAAGTCTTGAGCAGATGTCTCTATTTAAACAAATACTATCTGTGTAGAGAATTCCACTCTCTGGATATTGAGAATGTGGACCAGTGTTATCTAATGCAAGTTTTCTCTTCCCTTACAGCGCAGTGGGTAAGACCTGCTTGCTCATCAGTTACACGACCAATGCCTTCCCAGGCGAATACATCCCCACTGTGTGAGTCATTGGACATTTTATTCACCAGGGTCTAGGCACAGCAGGGGGTTTTGTGTAGCAACATGAATCCTTCCCATTACAGCTGAATATTCCTTCATTCCAGTTGGAGGGAAGAGGACATTTGATGTGAGAAGTATACGTGTAGCAATGTAGAGCACTCGCTTTGAGGGGAAGATGTAATGGGGAAAGTGGAGGTGGTGTGTTTGGGTATTGTGGTAAAACTGCAGAGAAGGGAGTCAGGGAAAAGGGTGTTGTGCAGGAGGGTGGGGTCCTAAGCGATAATGGATTTATGAACGTGGTCACTTGATAAAGATACTCCTTTAGGTGTTTTTGTTTCAGTTTAAAATCTTTGTTCTGCAGTTTTGACAACTATTCTGCCAACGTGATGGTTGATGGGAAACCTGTGAATCTGGGGCTTTGGGACACAGCTGGTCAAGAAGATTATGATCGTCTGCGTCCACTTTCTTATCCTCAGACAGTGAGTACTATGTAACCATAACTGAACATTGCCTTAAGAGTTAAGGAAATTATTGGGGATGGCAGGGGTAAAGTTAGAGCAATGAGAGGTGGTGATGTGTGGCCGTGTGTGTCAAAATTTGAAGTGTGCTGTGGCGCAACAGAATAGGTGGCAGGGTAATAGTGAGGTGGATCAGAGAACAATGTTTTATTATCTGTTATAATTTATGTTCTGCAGTCGTTAATGATGAACAATGTAGCTACAAGGAAGTGTAAACCTGATCCTTGAAGACTGGCAATAAACATGCTCAATAATGTGGAATTTCCCCTATGAACTTTGTTTCCTCCTTGTTGTGGTGTAGTGATCTAAATCTGTGAGCACTGTTTATTTTTGCACTGACTATTGTGGCCCTGAAACTCTGCTGTCTGCCTCTAAACTCTCACCATGTCCCATTTACCCATCTGGGCTCGCTGACCTGCACTGAATTCCAGTCCAACAGCAGTCTGTTTTAAAATTCTCATTCGTTTTTGGTTCCCTATATGATCTTGTATTTTTCCACAAGTCTAGCCTCCTTTAGCCCTGAACCCTTAATGATAACTTCGGTTCTGATCTCTGCATATCTCAATTTTAATTGCACCATTTGCAGTTGTGCCTTTATCTGCCTGGTCTGTTTGGAATTCACCCATCCCATGATTGTGCTTCTCTATTGCCTTAACATTTTCTTTAAGGCCTACCACTTTGACCAAGTGTTTCATCATCTGTCCTAATATCCCCCTATATATCTTAGTACTTGGTGTTGTTTAGTAATGTTGCTATGGTATGCCCTTATGTTGAAGGCGAGAGGTGAATACTTACAGCATAGGTTGAGGACTGGTTTACTATGAATATGGGTTAGGTTTTCCTTCAGAACTGTGGTTGGCACACTGCCTTAGGGGTTTTTCTTTTGTTGGGCAGGTCAAAAGATGGAGTTCTGTTGTAACTTGTACTTCCTGCATCAGCCCTTTGTGAGGAGGCCTAATTGGAGTGAATGGCTGCTTTGTTTGTTTTTAAGGCAGGTACAGTCTTGCTCAGTACTTGTACTTTTCATTAGATCTGGCAGCATTTTGAAGAACAACATCAATTCCTTCACACTTTCTGAAGTATAAAATGACTTAGTGAGCAACTTGCCAGAAATTTTTCCCTGGTCTTTGGTAAGTGAGTTGATCTTGGTCATTGTGGTGGCAGCTCTCCAAATGAACTCAGCACCGCCTTCCTAACCTGCAATCATCTTCTTGACCTCTACGCCCCCACCCCACTCCAGCCTATCACCCTCACCTTGACCTCCCTCCACCTATCGCAATTCCAACGCCCCTCCCCCAAGTCCCTCCTCCCTACCTTTTATCTTAGCCTGCTGGACACATTTTCCTCATTCCTGAAGAAGGGCTTATGCCCGAAACGTCGATTCTCCTGTTCCTTGGATGCTGCCTGACCTACTGCGCTTTTCCCGCAACACATTTTCAGCTCTCCAAATGAGCAGAGTATCCTCAGGCAAGACTGGGCATTCAGAAACAACAGCTATTTAAAAGGCATCTGGATGAATAGGAAACACTTGCTTATGATTAGATTAGATTAGATTAGATTCCCTACAGTGTGGAAACAGGCCTTTCGGCCCAACAAGTCCACACTGACCCTCCGAAGAACAACCACCCAGACCTATTTACCCTTGCACCTAACACTACGGGCAATTTAGAATGGCCAATTCACCTAACCTGTACATCTTTGGACTGTGGGAGGAAACCCACGCAGATATGGGGAGAATGTGCAAGCTCCACACAGACAGTCGCCTGAGGCTGGAATTGAACCCGGGTCCCCGGCGCTGAGAGGCAGCAGTGCTAGCCACCGTGCCGCCCTGCTTTTTATATTTGATATTCTGTCCTCTCTTACCCTAGCTCCTCTGAAAAACTTTGTGAGCCTGCCTGGAAGACTCCACAACATGTATTACTTCTGTATCCTGCTCTATGATAAGGGAGAGAATAGCAAGTACTGGTCTGTTACTGGTATCCCACTGTTTCCAACAGTGGTTTTGGAATTTGCATTAAGCAAACAGAATTTAGTGCAAATTTCAAACAGTTCAAGTTCTTGCAACACCAGATGGAGCACTAATCAAGGATCACTAAAAAAATTGGTTAATCTGTTTGCTATATTGTTTTTGTATCTCTAATGCCAGAAATAAGGACTCCGAAGAGTAATTTTGTTTGGTTGAACCATAGGCTTAGTGAGGCGATTGGCATTCTCTCATTTCTCTGGTTTCCTTCAGGCCTCCCTCAGTGTTCTCCATCCACCTGATTTTTCTCCTGTCTTCTGTTTCTACACTTGGCTTCTTCTTCAATCTTGGAGAAAGTGAGGACTGCAGATGCTGGAGATCGGAGCTGAAAAATGTGTTGCTGGAAAAGCGCAGCAGGTCAGGCAGCATCCAAGGAGCAGCAGAATTGACGTTTCAGGCATAAGCCCTTCTTTAGGAATGAGGAGGATGTGCCAAGCAGGCTAAGATAAAAGGTAGGGAGGAGGGACTTGGGGGAGGGGCGTTGGGAATGCGATAGGTGGAAGGAGGTTAAGGTGAGGGTGATAGGCCAGAGAGGGGGTGGGGGCGGAGAGGTTGGGAAGAAGATTGCAGGTCAAGAAGGCGGTGCTGAGTCCGAGGGTTGGGATTGAGATAAGGTGGGGGGAGGGGAAATGAGGAAGCTGGAAAAATCTGCATTCATCCCTTGTGGTTGGAGGGTTCCTAGGCGGAAGATGAGGCGCTCTTTCTCCAGGCGTCGTGTTGCCATGGTCTGGCGATGGAGGAAGCCAAGGACCTGCATATCCTTGGCGGAGTGGGAGGGGGAGTTAGTGTTCAGCCACAGGGCGGTTGGGTTGGTTGGTGCAGGTGTCCCAGAGGTGTTATCTGAAACGTTCTGCAAGGAGGCCACATTGGGTGCAGCGGATGCAAAACCTGTGCCCACATCTCTCCCCTCACTTCCCTCAAGGCCCCAAGGGATCCTTCCATATCCATCACAAATTCACCTGCACCTCCACACACATCATTTACTGCATCCGCTGCACCCGATGTGACCACCTCTACATTGGGGAGACAGGCCGCCTACTTGCGGAACGTTTCAGAGAACACCTCTGGGACACCCGGACCAACCAACCCAACTGCCCCGTGGCTGAACACTTCAACTCCCCGTTCCACTCCACCAAGGACATGCAGGTCCTTGGCCGCCTCCATCGCCAGACCATGGTAACACGGCGCCTCGAGGAAGAGTGCCTCATCTTCCGCCTAGAAACCCTCCAACCACAAGGGATGAACTCAGATTTCTCCAGTTTCCTCATTTCCCCTCCCCGCACCTTATCTCAGTCCCAACCCTCGAACTCAGCATCACCTTCCTAACCTGCAATCTTCTTCCTGACCCCCAGGAAGTCCCCACCCCCACTCCGGCCTATCACCCTCACCTTAACCTCCTTCCACCTATCGCATTCCCAACCCCCCTCCAAGTCCCTCCTCCCTACCTTTTATCTTAGCCTGCTTGGCACACCCTCCTCATTCCTGAAGAAGGGCTTATGCCCGAAACGTCGAATCTCCTGCTCCTTGGATGCTGCCTGACCTGCGCTTTTCCAGCAACACATTTTTCAGCTTCTTCTTCAATCTTTGCTGGTATAAGGTTGTAGGGTCTCTGTCTCTAGTGTCTGTACTTCACAACCTTTCTCTAACTGCACTTACCACCTCTTTTAATTATTGAGCTTCTACATTTGATCTAACCCATTTATTTGTGTCTTTGTCCACCCAGTTGATTCTGAGCATCCTTTGTCACACACATTTCAAAAGCTAATAATGTTCTCTCATCCACTTTCTTCAGAGTCCCAACTCTTGGAATTATGTAATGCAACACTCCATAGTGGTCAGCTGACTAGACGTTTCTTCAGTGTCATGCTTATGAACTTCCAGACTCTACTAAAGTCACTGGTTATGCTTATTGTCCTAACTAATCAACCAGAATTTAATTCTTGACCAAATTTGTTGTTCATTATCAATCACTTGAGGTGGTGGCCTAGTGGTCGTATCACTGGACTGTTAATCCAGAGACCGAGGTAATATTCTGGGGACCTGGGTTAGAATCCTGCCGTGGAAGATGGTGGAATTTGAATTCAAAAATCTGGAATGAAGCATCTAACGGTGACCATGAATCCCACTGTCGATTGTTGGAAACACCAATCTTATTCACTAATGTCCTTTGGAGAAGGAAACTGTCATCCTTACTTGGTCTGGCTTACATGTGACTCCAGATTCACAGCAATGTGATGGACTCTTAACTGCCCTCTGGACATTAGGGATGGGCAATAAATGTTGACCTAGCCAGTGACTTCCTCATCTAATAAATAAATAAATAAACAAACAAACAAACAAACAAATAACTTGCTACCTGTCTCTCAACGCTTCTAATTTTGACTTTTCCATTGCCATCTAGAAGCATAATGCTGGTCGTTTACCTCATTTACATTCATTCAAAAGACACTCACTGTGTCTTTTGACTATGCTTGTCATATTTTCGAGCTCTCTTTATTCTGTTGTGTGTTGTCAACTACATACCTGAGATTTCACATTCTAAGACCTCTTATGAGACTGATGCATCTCTATGGTAAGTCGTCTTGCACCATTGTCTTTACCTTCTCTCCCATAATAAACAGCGTGGGTGATGGCAGAAACTCCTATATGAATCCCTTCTCAAACTGGAATTGGTTTGTATGCCTATCACTAACTCATCACAACCATTTCTGTATAGCTCTCTTATTAGTAACATAAGTTTGGATGCAAAGTGTGCAAGTGTCTTCCATAGAGCAATATGCTGGACAGTGTCAAGTGCTTTGGCACAATTTGTAAACATAAGACAAAGTTGTGCTTCCTGCTTATTTTCATATTACTCCATGAGGTTTATAAACAAATGCATCCATCAAGTGTATTATTTTCAGGAATGAAGCCAAATGGCTTCTCTGCCACAGGTGTACATCAATGATGACAAGTCGTTCTTTAGATGCATAACTAAGTAGAAGTACTCTGAAGAAATGCAGATTAACTGCAAATATTAAGATTAGCCTTGTGCGACAATATTAAGGCGTTTAAATTATGACTAGAAGTACGATAGAGTTATATTTAAAATGAAATTAAATATATTAACTGAAGTTTTATCCATTGAGAGGGCTTTGGTGTTAATGAAATGTCCAATATTGAGATAATACAAAATCAAACTAGCATGAATTCTTTTCAGAATTAAGACCAATGCCACATTTTACCAAAACTGATCATAACTCTTCACTGCATCCTACCTTTGCTGTGGACATGGGAGCCATTTAGCTTAGTGTCTAAATGTGGCAATTTTTCTTTCTGTGGCATTTGATCGTCACCTGTTTGTTTATTTCTATGCATCATCTTATCTTCAGATTAGGTACCTCGAGTTGACTCACAGAACCTTTCCCATTTGTTACTGGCATGAGGTGATTTCATGCTATGATGTTTCCTGGAATGATAATGCTTTTTCTGGTAATGGCTGTCTTTGTCACTGTGATGCCGTTTCTTTTTTTCTTCTTTTTTCCTGTGCTTTCTTTCATCAATGTCGCAGCTTGCCTCAGATGCACCAAAAGGTTGTTGCCTGTGGAAGGGTATTGGCCAAATGGGACGAGATCAGTTTAGAATATCTGGTCAGTGCTGACAATTTATACTGAAGAGTATGTTTCTGTGCTCAGCAACAAATATTGCCTCTGAATCGAAAAGTCATGAGTTCATGTTATCCTCCAGAGACTTGTGGCTTATATTGTGCAGTACTGAGGGAGTGTTACATTGTCAGAAGTGCTGCATTATGGGAAGGACAGTACTGGAGGACTATCACATTGTCACAGATGCAGTACTAATGCAGCACCATTGAGGGACAGTACTGAAGGAATATTGCATTCTTGGGCATAGTATTGACGTAGTGCCACACTGTGGTTGGTGCTGTACTGCAGGGGGTGCTCATTGTCAGAAGTGCAGTACTGAGGGGACACGAAACTTGGGGAGAGAGATTACTGAGGGAATAGCTCTCTGTGGGAATGGCGACAGAAGTAGGTAGAAGGTCCAAGAAGTCTCAACCTCTAAATCATTCTTCAACCTACTCGGACCAAGTAGTTAATCTTCCATTTTATTTGATAAGTATCTGACTTGAATTTATTGGGGGTGCAAATCTAGTGGGTTTAGAAGGAAAAGTGTTCATTGTCCTCTTGATTCTAATATAACTGACTTTATAAAATTGACTGCATTTATTCATATTCATGATCTTTAATTTTGTAGTAAGATTGTTTACATTAACCTTGCAACATTCTAAGTATCCTCAATTTTCAGGTTCTAAAAACAAATAATAGTATTATTGTTCTGTACCAGCTGTTAATATTTGTTTCTTGTTTCTTTGCAGGATGTGTTCCTAATCTGCTTCTCACTGGTGAGCCCAGCATCCTTTGAAAATGTTCGAGCCAAGGTAAGCTCAGCTTAAGGTAGAATAAAATTGGCTTTGTCGCAATCTTGGCACAGTTTCCATGATGCTGTTCAATTGATGCCACCACAGTTAACATGGGGCTTGTACTGGAGTCAGGAAGGGGCAAACTTAAAACATAATTACTCTGATTTGCCCATGGTGGCTTTGAAGTTTTGAACCATTCTGACTTTATGACCATCCATCAGTATGTGACTTCATGTCCTGCACTGGTCATAGTTGAGAAAGCTGTCCATAGAAAGAGTGCAAATAGTGCTTATGACAGCACATTGGAAATGCTTGGGGTTGGTGATCTGGATCCTGCCACTGGTTAGAGTAGACCTTTGAATTCTTGAGATCTAAATTAGATTCTGGCCCTGACTGGGTGAAAGTTTCTCTTTTAAGCAAGACAGATTTAAGTGAGTTTGCAGTGAAATTCCTGATGAGGGGCTTATGCTGAAATATTGACTCTCCTGCTTCTCAGATGCTGCCTGACCTGCATTTTCCCAGCGCCCCCCCTTTTGACTCTAAATGGGTTTGGTCCGCTTCAAAGTAGTTAACATCGTGTCAGGTGCTTCACTCTTTAATAATATCTTTGTATCTTGTTGGGGCCCGAGGGTGTAGGACTGTTGAAACTTAATTTTAAAAGGGCAGTGATAATGTTAAATTGTACTTCAAGTGTCAGAATGGATTTACAAAAGGGAAATCATACTTGATAAATCTGATGATTTTCAAGGCTGTAACTAAGAGTTGATTAGCCAGTTGATGAGGCTTACTTGGACTTTAGGAATGCTTTCAATTAAGTCTCACAACATTAGATGTAACATTAGATGTAACATTAAAGTACTTGGGATTGGGGTAGACATGGATAGAAAACTGGTTAGCAGACAGGAAATAAGGAGTAAATGTGTCATCCTGCCAGTTGTAGCTAGTGACTAATGGGGTACTTTGGGGATCCTTGCTTGGACCCAGCAATTCTCAATAAATATAAATGATTTAGATGAAGGAAGTAAATGTAATATCTTTCAGGTTTGCTGGTCACACATTTAGGTGGGAGTGTAAACTTTGAGGAGCTTGCTGAGATGCATCAGTGTGACTTAGAAAAGTTGAGTGAAAGGGCAAATGCATGGCAAATTAGGCATAATGAGTATAAATGTGACGTTATCCACTTCAGTAGCAAAACCAAGAAAGCAGGTTATTATCTGAATGACAGTAGATTAGGAAAGAGGAAAGTATGACAAGACCTGGGTGTACATTTTTGTTTCAACGTTTATTTTCAGTACTGAGTTGGATGATTCACATGATCATGTTGAATGGTTGAGCAGGCTTGAAGGACTGAATGACCTACTCCTCCCATGTTCTATGCTTCTAAAGATGTAGCACTCAATGAGTATTTAGATTTCTGTACCTCAGGGTATTGGGTACTCAGCCCTTGAGCATGTTCAAGGGATATAGGAATAGGATGGAAATGCTGAGTTGAAGTAAAAGGTCAGCTATGATCTCACTAAATGGCAGAGGAGTCTCAAGGGCTGTGAGGTTTAGTCCTGCTCCTTTCTCTTACAAAGAGTCTGTTTATCTTCCTAGTGGTATCCGGAAGTAAGGCATCATTGTCCGAATACTCCCATCATTCTGGTGGGCACCAAACTTGATCTGCGGGATGACAAGGACACGATTGAAAAGCTGAGGGAAAAGAAACTGACTCCTATCACGTACCCTCAGGGCCTTGCCATGGCGAAAGAAATTGGTATGAATTTCCTTCCTGGTCCCTGTTAACATTAACTGCATCTGTGTGTTAATCTGGGTTCTACCTGCTTATGAAAATGTGACTGATCACCAATGTGGGTTTTATAATCAGCATGGCTGGGACTTTTTTCTTTGGAGTATAGGAGCTGAGAGGTGACCTTATCCAAGGCCGTTATGGTTTTTTAAACATTATAAGGTGAATAGCCAAGGTATTTTCCCCAGTAGAGAGCACAGGTTTAAGATGAGGGGAAAAGATTTATGGGAAAGGTTTAGAGGTATATGGGCCAAATGCAGGCCAGTGGGGCTAGTTTTCTTTAGGAATATTGGTTGGCATAGATGAGTTGGGCCAAGGGCCTGTTTCCATGCTGAGTCTGCCTGCCCCTGGCTTTTTAAAAAAAAATCATTGGCTGGAGCTCACTTCACACCACTTTCAGTAAAATTTAATCTTGCTAATTTTTGATTTTAAGCCAGCATCAATGTCTGTACTTTTTAAAACCTATTTTCCAATCACCCTGTTCAGAGGTGTTATTACACACCTCTGGAACCGATGAGGCTTGAACCTGGGCCTCCTGGCTTAAAGGTGGGGATATTACTGCACCATAAGAGCCCAAAGTAAACACAGCAAATCTCAAGCTGCCCCAACTTGGAGACATCCACCTGGGGTACAGCTCCTGTGACTTTGGGTAGTGGTGGTAATCAAATCCATAACTCGGTAGAGACAGAACCTTATATCCAATTCCTCTGTGCTCAACCACGCTACCATAGAATTTCTGTAATCACTCAAACGCTAGATACTAATCAGCTGTGATTAATCAGTAAGTGTGTGTGTGTCTCTCTCTCTCTCTCTCTCTCTCTCTCTCCTTGGAACAGGATGATTGTTCTAATGGCAAGAAGCTCTGTAGGCAACCTGTGGTACACTAGCTGCTACAGCTTTCTGGTTGCCCAGGAAACACTCCTGCGCTTGCTGCCTGCAACTGGAACATCAGAAAAATTGAGAATCTGTTTGGCCACTTTATGCCATGCCTTCTATGGCTTTCAGGTCTTGAGTTGTGACTTAAATCCAGATCTGCTGGCCCAGATGTAGGCGACTAATACTGCACCACAATGTTTCCTACACAAACTGTCTATTGTAAAGATATTGCAGTCCATTTGCACATACAGCACTGTTGTAAAGGGCTTTGGTGGTCTTAACTGAAATCGGCACACTGAATAGTGAATACAATTGCACGTAGATGTAGAATCACAGCAGAAGTAATTTAGCCCATGGTGTCCAAGTCAGCTGTCCAATTAGCGCGCGCTCCACTTTTTTTTCCTTTATCCCCAAAGAATTTATGCTTTTCAAATAATCTATCTAATTCTGTTTTGAAAGCTGCTGTTGAATCTTTTGGGTCTTTCCTAATTAGTTGTGGAAGGCGAAAGATTCAGCCATGGTTCACGATCACCACTCAGTGTGGGGGTCTGTTTTGATTTTTCAAAAGGCGGTATATGAGATTTATACAGACATAAGCACCACTGGCTCACTTGAAGACCAGCTTTTCATTTTAATGCTGTAGTCCCACTAATAGTTGTTCCACCACTTGCTCCACAGGCTCAGTGAAGTACTTGGAATGTTCAGCACTAACTCAGCGAGGTCTTAAGACCGTGTTCGATGAAGCAATCAGAGCGGTTCTCTGTCCTATCCCTGTAAAGAAGAAGAAGAGAAGATGTTTCCTTTTTTAAATCAATCGTTTCCACCAGTTTACCAGGTCCACAGAGCATCGATTCAAATATGCCAATATTTTTTCCCTGTTGTGATTACTTTCCTCTTTCCTTAGAGTCCCTCTGTGCAGTGCTATTGGAACGCATCTACTGTTTAATTTTTTAGATATTTAATGTAACAGAAGAGTATCAGTTATAGGTTCTATTGGTTTTCTGTCCCCTATCTACATTCCCAGCCTACTGCCTGTTTACACTCCTCAATTGTATTTAAGTTGCCAAATTATCCAATGTAACTAAAGATATCTGTTGCACTACAAACACTAAATGCATAGAAGGAACTGCCTGTTTCTATCTGGTACTGTTTACACCTTTCCAGAACTCTTAACCAAGCAATTAATGCTGACCTACTCCTAGCTGTCCCAGAGCAGCTAAAACTAATCTGTCAATAGTTTAAACTGCAGGGGGTGAGCTGGGTTTAACATGTGGTATTGGAATGGTTACAGACATATGATTGTCGCATCTCTGAAGATATCACAGAATTTGTACAGTTCAAATGCTAAAAGTGCTTTAGTTGGCTGTGTTTATTAATTATATTACTGTTTATCACATTACCTTGCTAGTTCAAAGATGACACAGATGCTTTATTGATGCAAACGGTAATTACAGTGAGTTAATGTCTGCTGCTACATATTTAAACTTAAAAACAAAAGTCTAAGAAAATTGGTAGTAAAATCAGTATGTGCTTCCATTTGAGAGCGCTGCGGTTAACAATTGGCATTGAATTGGGAGTTTCAGTATTCTCTGGTATAGACTAAATGAGTGGGGGGGAACACTATCTTTGAAGAACCTTTGTGCTGGTTTTCCTGAATCGTTGCATGTTTTTAAAATATGGATGCAACAACAGATGGAATTGAATGTTGGTGTGGTGAGAGTAAATACACAAGCTTTGGGTAAAGAGGAGCTGGCCTTATTGAAGGCATTAACTGAGGCCTAACAAACATTACTGATTTATATCTTAATGGGATTCATATGACAACATGCATTTTGTATGTTTCTAAAATGGTTATACGCAACTGTGACTAGAAAGGTTTTTGTTTAAGTCACAAAATTTAAGTCATTTAATGGTCACATTGGAAGTACTAATGCCTCAGATTTGAATGCAACAAGTGTTATTTCATAATCTGGAACATAATAAGGTTGATATTGCTAACTTTAGTTATAAAACTTGATTATGTAGAAAATGCTTAACGTCAGTAAAAAAGCAATTTTATTGCCTCTTTTTATCCCTCCATGTTTTAATCAGCATGACTACAGATCACACAAATCCTTTCTCACCTGTGGTTAATTTCAATTTTGGGAAGCCTTAAAACCAAATAGACCAAGTCTTGCACGGAGCCATTAACCCCTCACCTATCCTAGTGCTCTGTTTAATTCTACCATAGACGCCTTATCTAAAATGTACATAATCCCAATGTATTTTCTACTTAATTTTTCTAATGGTTATGTTCTATGCATGTTGCTCATCTATTTGGGAACAGTGAAATCCAACAGGGAAGGACTGTTAACAGAAACAGATGAATCTGCTTTTTTTAAAAGAAAAAGAACAAGTGTTAAAATGTTGGAGAAAGAGGAACTGCTTGCTTGCATTCATAATTATTCTATATGTTTACTGTGTGATTTGAATAAACAGTGAATACTCTGTTTAGAGATCTACATCTGACTGCACAATCGGTCAGTGCCTCTGTTTACTGATCCAGCATGCAATGGGTTAACACTGTGGGTTGAGTGTTTCTTTCCCTCCTCATCTGATTTTACACTAGGGTTTATTTAAGGGTATGCATTAGGGATTAGATTAGATTACTTAGTGTGGAAACAGGCCCTTCGGCCCAACAAGTCCACACCGGCCCGCCGAAGTGCAACCCACCCATACCCCTACATTTACCCCTTACCTAACACTACGGGCAATTTAGCATGGCCAATTCACCTGACCTGCACATCTTTGGACTGTGGGAGGAAACCGGAGCACCCAGAGGAAACCCATGCAGACACGGGGAGAACGTGCAAACTCCACACAGACAGTTGCCTGAGGTGGGAATTGAATCCGGGTCTCTGGCGTTGAGAGGCAGCAATGCTAACCACTGTGCCACCGCGCCGCCCACAATGTGGTACAATGCGCTTAGAGCTGGGGTGTTTTTTTTTTTAAATCTCTTGTTGATTGAAATAAGCAAATGAAGGGGAAGACAAATGGCCTATGTGTCATACAAGCCAGCATGTTTTGTTAAAGGTGAATATTGCTCCTATTCCAGAACTTTAATTGAAGATTAGTGTGAACTCAACTAATCTGCAATTGAGGAAAACACTATTGGATAAACTCAGAAGATCTGGCAGCATCTCTGGAGAGAGAAAGAGTTCATGTTTCAGGCCCTGGTATGACTTCATCAGAAAAAGAGTCTGATATGATGACTTCAGAACTGCTGAATTTCCCCAACATTCCTGTTTCAGATCTCCAGCATCTGCAGTTTTTTGCCTATATTACAGTTTAGGCAGCAGTCAGACTGGTGTAAACTAGGTGACTCATTCCTTAATTTTGAAGAGCTAGTTAATAGGTGAAAGAGACAAACCTGTTTCTCTCCAAAGCAATACTATCACACCCTCTAAAACGTCTCAGTAGTTAGTGGTTACATTTTGTGGATGAGCCATCCAAGCAGTGCATAGCTTTTGATAGTACTGATCTTTAAGTTCTCAATCCATCACAGTTTAAACTTTGGTTTGGAAGAGTTTTTAAAAAAAACTGATCAGCTGCCCTGGGTTGAATGCTCTGACTAACCAATTACCTCAATACTTTTGCAATCCATGTAGGTAACACTGTACAATTTCAAAAATGCTGGAGAAACTGAACTGGTCTGCCAGCATCTGTGGAGAGAAAGAATGGACATTGAGTCCAGTATGACTGGAAGGGGGTTAGGAATTTTTTTTAACATTAGACAGGTGGTGGAGGAGGGATGAAGGGAACAGTGTGTGCACACTGCAAAATGGTGGTGAAACAAAAATGTACAATAATTGATCACTGTCTTTTCTAATGCTTTGACTAACGCAAAGTAAAAGAAAACATTTATTTAGTGCCTCATCAAAACATCTGCAAGCTCTCGCAATACTTTAGTCCACTGTCTGAGAGAGGTAAAGGGTTATTTATGCCATTTATTTTCAGATTCGAGGAACTTTTCATTGCTGTGTTGTGATTTTCCACAGCATCTGATTGCACTGTACCCTTTCTACCCCTTTACAAACATCAGGAAAAGCTGAATAGGGCTATGATTGCTGTTATGGCCATGCATACATTTTAAGTGAAGAATCAGTTTAGCTAACATTATCCTTGAAGTCAATACTTGTGGGAAAGGGACAAATCCATCAAACATTTTTGAACCTAGTGGATTGTGTGATGTACATTGTTACATTAGCTGGTGTAGAAACAATTTTTTTTTGTATGTGCTAGAATGTTTGGAACAGACCTTAAGATACATTTTAAATATTTAAAGAAATTGCTATTGCTAAGTAACAATTTGTTAAATGTGTCTCACCCTGAGGGTAATTACTTAGATTTATTATAACGTTGCATGGCTTTTCTTTTGCTTCCTCTAAGACTATAATTCTTAAGTAATATTACTCTTAAATGTTAAATGACTAAATATTTCAAACATGCCAATAGTAGAGAATACAGTATTGAGTGTTATCTAGAATATGCTCCGAGGTGGAAGCTGATTTCACTGTTTTAAAAGTGAGTTGGTCAGGTACTTGCTAAGGAACTTTTGCAGTTAGGGACAAAAGCAGTAGAGGAATATACATATTTTTTTCAAGGAATCAGCGCAAGCTTGACCGGCCGCCTTGTGTGCAGTAAAGTTTTGATATGCAACACATTGTTTCAATGAACTGATACAGGCACAGGAAAGAGTAGTGTTTATGCTCATGAAACCTCTTAGCTGTAAGTAGTAAGATCTCTTATTGGTAGGATGAGAAAGTTGAAATAAAATGAGAAATGGAAATGCAAAAAAAAGTATGTTGAAGCAGAAGCACTGACCACCAGTCTGCTGAGGCGTATCCGCTTCGTAAACATCAGCCAAATGAGTGATGGAACAATATGCAATACAGTTTGCTTGTCTTATAGAATCTTCACCTTTCAAATGTGTGTTATCTAGTGTATGCCAGAGGAGCCTTTTGTAATGATCACACCTGCTGTTATACTTATTTCATATGACAGTGTTTAATTATCTTATGCTTAAAAACCCATAATATGCATCATGCATTCACATTGGACACCCAGATTTCTGTAGATGTGTCTACAGTGCTTGCTGTGGTGCAAATGGCATAATGAAAAGAAGCAATCAAGTTCTTCCTCATAGCACCTCATTGGCCTTGCAAACCAAGGCTTTTAGATATCTTAGCTACAGCAATCCATAATTTGACAGGCCACAGAGATTTCCACAGTAAGGTGGAATAAACATTTGTGGATGTTCTGATTAGTCATTACAGTTTTCATAATTAAGACATGTATTGCTAAAGGTTGTACAGTTTATTGGGCTCATTTTAAATTGTCAAGTTTTTCTTATTCACCAATATTTATTTAGTAAACAGGTGGAGGGTATATTAGGGGAAAGGTAGTTGTGAAGCTCTACTCAAAAGTTGTTTACCAATGTTGTTTCTAACTTTGCATAAGTATACAAATTAGGAGGCCCCTTGAAACTGATGTCCCAGTCAATAAGATCATAACTGATCTGATGATTCCACATCCCTACCTACAGCCCTTTATTATCAGGAATCTATCTACCGTAAAGCATTCAAAGACGGCTTTATCTTTTGATAAAGAGAATTCCAAAAACTTTCCAGCTCCTGTGAGAAGGAAAAATGTTGTGTTTTTTAATATAGGTATTTTTATTGAAAAAAAAATTTTTAAACCTTTTTTACAAAATTACAATGTAATACAAACAAGTATAAATACTAATATACAATTAAATATATAAAAAAAGGAAGAAAAACCAACTAACTAATCTATCCTACAAACAACCAAAACATAAAATAGGATATCATACATTACTAGTGAAATAACAGAAAACATTGTGTTTTAAGCTACCTGTGTTTTTGTGCGCTCATAATTAGCCCATATTATTCTAGCCTTCTCTGTTCATTTAGTCGTACTACCTATTCCTTCCTGTCGCAGTATATTTATCATTTCCTATATTAATTTTTCTCTCGCGTTGTCTCTATTCTGATGCACCACTTTGCCCCAAATTTGACCCATTTCCTAAGTTTACTACCAGTTTAAGATGGTATATTAGTTTAATGTGTTTATTTCTAAGAAATTACATTACCCCATCAACTGTCTTCCAGAATCTATGGAAAATATTTATTCCCCTTTGGGTTAAAGGCCCAAGTCAAGCAAGTGTCGTAGAGGTGTACAGCACAGAAACAGACCCTTCAGTCCAACCCGTCTATGCTAACCAGATATCCTAAATTTAGTGCCATTTGCCAGCGTTTTCACCCACATACCTCTAAACCCTTCCTTTACATCTAACCATCCAGATGCTTTATAAATGTTGTAATTGTACCAGCCTCCACCACTTACTCGAGTAGCTCATTTTATATACACACACCATCCTCTCCCTGAAAAAGTTGCCACTTAGATCCCCTTTAAATCCTTCCACCCTCCCCTAATATCTATGCCTTCCACGTAACAAGCCGCTATGTTGACAGTAAAATGCAGTTTACTGTATAATTCCTTCGAGAAGAAACTCCGGAATCAGGTGAAGAGGCATCCATTTAATCTATGGCAATTAGGTTGGAAATAACAGCATTTGACAACGAGATTTATATTTTATAATCTCTAAAATTTAGGAAGCAGACAGATGAGAAGCTGGAATCAGAACCGATCAAGAAATAGCTATTTCGGATTCACTGCGGTGGCCACACTGGTACATGTGGCCACTTTGTATATTGAATATTATGAAACTCCATAACTTGTACTCTGAGGCATTAGCCGTTTTTTTTAAAAAGTTAGTCAGGTTTCAACACAAACAACAATTATTGCTGTGGTAGCCATGGGAGTGAGATTAGTCACAGCAACACTAGTTAACAAAACAAAATGCTGAAGGCTTTCAACCTGAACTTGGGGCCTCAAAATGTTGCAATACTATGCAATTCTCATTAATAAAGTAATGTAATTTACTCCTGCCACCTGTGCAAGGTTAGGTCGGCATCGTATCACCAAAAACTGTCCAATATAGGCTAGATCCCTGCAAGTACACACATCAAGTCAGTGTGGCCTTCACTATTCCATGTATAGTAATGGAATTTTAAGTCAAAAAAGTACTTATTGGGGGGGGGGGGGGGGTCTCTCTCAAGTTGGTGCATCAATTTTACACAAAATAATACCAATTAGAGTCACAGATGTATAGCAAACAGACTCTTCGGTCCAAATCGTCTATGTCAACCAGATATCCTAACCTAATCTAGTCCCATTTGCCAGCACTTGGCCCATATCCCTCCAAACCCTGCCTAATCATATACCCATCCAGACGCCTTTTAAAAGCTGTGATTGTCTCAGCCTCCACCACTTCCTCTGGCAGCTCATTCCATACACGCACCACTCTGCGTGAAAAAGTTGCTCATTAGGTCCCTTTTATATCTTTCCCCTCTCACCCTAAACCTATACCCTCTAGTTCTGGACTCCCCCACCACAGGGAAGAGACCTTATCTATTTATCCTCTCCACGATTTCATAAAGCTCTGAAGCCTCATGAGCCTCCGACGCTCCAGGGAAAACAGCCCCAGCCTATTCATCCTCTCCCTGTAGCTCAAATCTTCCAAACCAGGCAACATCCCTCTCAAGTTTCACAACATCCTTCCGGTAGGAAGACCAGAATTGCATGCAATATTCCAAACATGTCCTGTACAGCAGCAACACAACTTCCAAACTCCTATACACAATAGTCTGATCAACAAAGGAAAGCATACCAAAAGCCTTCTTCACTATTCTTTCTATCTGCAACTCTACTTTCAAGGATCTATGAACCTGCACGCCAAAGTCTCTTTGTTCAGCAACACTCCCCACAATCTTGCCATTAAGTGTATAAGTCCTGCTAAGATTTGCTTCCCCAAAATGCAGCACCTCACATTTATCTAAATTAAATTCCATCTGCCACTGTTCAGCCCAATGGCCCATCTGGTCAAGATCCCGTTGTATTCTGAGGTAACCTTCTTCACTGTCCACTACATCCCCAATTTTGGTGTCATCTGCAAACTTACTAACTATACTTCCTATGTTCACATCCAAATCATTAGTTTAAATGACAAAAGTAGTGGACCCAGCACCAATCTTTGTGGCACACCACTAGTCACAGGGCTCCAGTCCGAAAAGCAACCCTCCACCACTACCCTCTGTCTTCTACCCTTCGAGCCAGTTTTGAGCAAATGGCTAGCTCTCCCTGTATTCCATGAGATCTAACCTTGCTAACCAGTCTGCCATGAGGAACCTTGTTGAACACCTTACCATATAGATCACGTCCACCTCATCAATCCTCTTTGTTACTTCTTCAAAAAACTCAATTAAGTTTGTGAGACATGATTTCCTACGCATAAAACCATGGTGACTATCCCTAATCAGTCCTTGCCTTTCCAAATACATGTAAATCCTGTCTCTCAGGATTCCCTCCAAAAAGTTGCTCACCACTGATGTCAGGATCACCAGTCTATAGTTCTCTGACTTTTGCTTACCACCTATAGAGTCATAGAGATGTACAGCATGGAAACAGACCTTTCGGTCCAACCAGTCTATGCCGATCAGATATCCCAACGCAATCTAGTCCCACCTGCCAGCACCCGGCCCATATCCCTCCAAACCCTTCCTATTCATATACCCATCCAAATGCCTCTTAAATGTTGCAATTATACCAGCCTCCATCACATCCTCTGGCAGCTCATTCCATACACGTACTACCCTCTGCGTGAAAACGTTGCCCCTTAGGTCTCTTTTATATCTTTCCCCTCTCACCCTAAACCTATGCCCTCTAGTTCTGGACTCCCCGATCCCAGGGAAAAGACTTTGTCTATTTATCCTATCTATGCCCCTCATAATTTCGTAAATCTCTATAAGGTTACCCCTCAGCCTCCGACGTCTAGGGAAAACAGCCCCAGCCTGTTCAGCCTCTCCCTATAGCTCAGATCCTCCAACCCTGGCAACAGCCTTGTAAATCTTTTCTGAACCCTTTCAAGTTTCACAACATCTTTCCGATAGGAAGGAGACCAGAATTACATGCAATATTCCAACAGTGGCCTAACCAGTGTCCTGTACAGCCGCAACATGACCTCCCAACTCCTGTACTCAATACTCTGACCAATAAAGGAAAGCATACCAAACGCTTTCTTCACTATCCTATCCTTTCTTAAATAGTGGCAACATATTAGTTAACCTCCACTCTTCCTGCACCTCACCTGTGACTAGCGATGATACAAATATCTTAGCAAGAGGCCCAGCAATCACTTCCATCCCCCATCACGAAGGCCTCCAAGCCCTCTGCTTCTTCCTCTCCTGCCGACCCAACCAGTACCCTTCCACTGACACCCTCCTTCGACTGACTGAACTGGTCCTCACTCCGAACTCCTCTTTCCAATCCTCCCACTTCCTCCAAACCAAAGGAGTAGCCATGGGCACCCACATGGGCCCCAGCTATGTCTGCCTCTTCGTAGGATATGTGGAACAGTCCATCTTCCGCAGCTACACTGACACCACCCCCCCACCTTCTCCTCCGCCTACATCAATGATTGTATTGATGCTACCTCGTGCTCCCATGAGGAGGTTGAACAGTTCATCCACTTTACTAACACCTTCCACCCCGACCTCAAATTTACCTGGACCGTCTCAGACTCCTCCCTCCCCTTCCTAGACCTCTCCATTTCTATCTCGGGCGGGCGACTCAACACAGACATTTACTACAAACCAACCGACTCCCACAGCTACCTAGATTACACCTCCTCCCACCCTGCCCCCTGTAAAAACGCCATCCCATATTCCCAATTCCTTCGCCTCCACTGCATCTGCTCCCAGGAGGACCAATTCAACTACTGAACAACCCAAATGGCCTCCTTCTTCAAAGACCACAATTTTACCTCCAACGTGGTCAACGATGCCCTACACCGCATCTCCTCCACTGCCTGCACCTCTGCCCTTGAACCCCGCCCCTCCAATTGCCACCAGGACAGAACCCCACTGGTCCTCACCTTCCACCCCACCAACCTCCGGATACATCGTATCATCCTCCGTCATTTCCACTACCCCCAAACAGACCCCACCCCTATCAGCGTTCTGGAGAGACCACTCCCGCCATGACTCCCTCGTCAGGTCCACACCCCCCACCAACCCAACCTCCACTCCCAGCACCTTCCCCTGCAACCGCAAGAAGTGCAAAACTTGCATCCACACCTCACCTCCCTCCAAGGCCCCAATGGATCCTTTCATATCCATCGCAATTTCCCCTGCACCTCCACACACATCAATTACTGTATCCATTGCACCCAATGTGGTCTCCTCTACATTGGGAAGACAGGCCATCTACTTGCGGAACATTTCAGAGAACACCTCTGGGACACCCGCACCAACCAACCCAACCGCCCCGTGGTTGAACACTTTAACTCCTCCTCCCACTCCGCCAAGGACATGCAGGTCCTTGGCCTCCTCTATCGCCAGACCCTAACCACACGACGCCTGGAGGAAGAGCGCCTCATCTTCCACCTAGGAACCCTAGGCGGGATGAATGTAGATTTCTCCAGCTTCCTCATTTCCTCTCCCCCCACCTTATCTCAGTCCCAACTCCCGGATTCAGCACTGCCCTCTTGACCTGCAATCTTCTTCCCGACCTCTCTGCGCCCCACCCCCTCTCCGGCCTATCACCCTCACCTCCTTCCACCTATCGCATTCCCAGCGCCCCTCCCCCAAATTCCCTCCCTCCCCCTCCTACCCTTAATCTCAGCCTGCTTGGCATACCAGCCTCATTCCTGAAGAAGGGCTTATGCCTGAAACGTCGATTCTCCTGCTCCTCGGATGCTGCCTGGCCTGCTGTGTTTTTCCAGCACCACATTTTTCAACTCTGGTCTCCAGCATCTGCAGTCCTCACTTTCTCCCAGCAATCGCTTCCCACAAAGTTCTAGGGTACACCCAATCAGGTCCTGGGGATTTATCCACTTTTGTGTGTTTCAAAACATCCAGCACTTCCTCCTCTGAAATATTGACATTTTTCAAGATATCACCATCTATTTCCCTACATTCTATATCTTCAATGTCCTTCTCCACAGTAAACACATGCAAAATACTTCTCCTGCAGCTCCACACATCGGGTGCCTTGCTGATCTTTGAGGGGCCCTATTCTCTCCCTAGTTACCCTTTTGTCCTTAATGTATTTATAAAAACCCTTTGGATTCTCCTTAATCCTATTTACCAAAGCTATCTCATGTCCCCTTTTTGCCCTCCTGATTTCCCTCTTAAGTATACTCCTACTGCTTTTGTAATCTAAAGATTCACTTGATCCCTCCTCTCTATACCTGACATATGCTTCCTTCTTTTTTGTAACCAAAATCTCAATTTCTCTTGTCATCCAGCAATCCCTACACTTACCAGCCTTTCCTTTGCCCATAACAAGAATATACTGTCTCTGGACTCTCGCTATCTCATTTTTGAAGGTTTCACATTTTCCAGCCAACCTACAAACATCGGTGGCACAGTGGTTGGCACTGCTGTCTCACAGCACCAGAGACCCAGGTTCAATTCCCACCGCAGGCAACTGTCTGTGGGGAGTTTGCACATTCTCCGTGTCTGAGTGGGTTTCCTCCCACAGTCCAAAAATGTGCAGGTTAGGTGAATTGGCTATACTAAATTGTCCGTAGTGTTAGGGGAAGGGGTAAACGTATGGGTGGGTTGCTCTTTGGAGGGTCGGTGTGGATTTGTTGGGCCGAAGGGCCTGTTTCCACACTAAGTAATCTAATCTGTAAGCTTTTGAAAGTTCTTGCTTAATCAAAATTAGCATTCCTCCAGTTTAGAACTTCTATCCTTTTCCAGCACTAGTTTAAAACTAATATAATTATGGTCGCTGGCCCCATAGTGCTCCCCCACTGAGACCTGTCACCTGCCCTGCCTTATTTCCCAAGAGTATGTCAAGTTTTGCATCTTCTCTAGTAAGTACATCCACATATTGATCCAGAAAATCTTTTTGTACACACGAATTCCTCTCCATATAAATCCTTAACACTATGGCAATCCCAGTCCATGTTTATAAAGTTAAAATCCCTACCATAACCACCCTGTTATTCTCACATAACTATTCTATATCAGCTTTATCCCACTTTAATTCATCTCACCCCATTAACTTTTCCTACACTGCCTTGCTCCATATTATAAAATCTATTCATTTCTCTTTATTTTCATAAAGGATGGACTGGAGAAGAAATCCTGCATTTTTAAAAATGTTAAAGGAACCCATTGTGAGTTGAATTACACTGCTGCTTTATACGCTGTAGAGGAGATAAGATGGCATGGCAAAGGGTGGTAGCAGAATAAGATTTGGCCAGCAACAGGCAGATGATTGCTTTGAACAAACATGACCAGTTTTGAAAGCTGAAAGTCATCAGCCTATTAACAACTCTCAGATCAGCTGCTGGACAGGTAAATAGGCTCCATTCCTGATGAAGGGCTTTTGACCGAAATGTCGATTTTCCAGCTCCTTGGATGCTACCTGACCTGCTGTGCTTTTCCAGCACCACTCTAATCTAAACTCTGGTTTCCAGCATCTGCAGTTCTCACTTTCTCTCTTGTTTACAATAGAGGGCAAGAAAACTGGACAGCTGGAGAAGACGTTCTATGTCTCTATCCCCACATACCTGAAGCCTGAAGAAAGCCATTTATTTTCTCCCACCAGTTGCCTTCAGCTGCTACCTTTAACCAGTAACAGAGAGTTTGGAAAGTGCATCAATTGCCTTGTGCTTCCTGTGAAGTGAAGAAACTTAGAGAAAGGAGAACAAAGAATAGAAGACCATGGGAAGCAAAAGGAACATCTTAATAAACCCTGTGGATTAGTAATATCAAATTATCTTTTCCTCCTTAATCCATAAAACCAATTACTTTGTCTGAGTGCAGGCATTTAAGTTTCAACTAGTAGAATTAAACATTGATAGTTGAGCATTTTTTTAAAACGTGAGACTAGAAATTATTCATTTGTAATAATGGGTTTTGTTAAGTTTAACTTTGTGAGAGCTTTCTATTCCATCAGACAGGGAAACTGAGGACATTGCATACCTTGATCAAATCATTAACTTTTGTGGCAACCCCAGGAGTAATGGGGCTTCAGTGCTTTCCTAAGTGGATTGCAACAATAATTAGCACGGAGAAATAATCAGCAGCTTATTGAGCAGCATCTAATACTTTAATTTGCTCAATAGCCAAAAGCAGTTTTAAAAATAATTTTGATTGAGGAAACGCATCACAACCTTCACATTGCTTTGCCAATCTAAAGTAAGAAGTCAAATGTATTCAATTTTTAAATGATGATACTCCTGCTCAAAGGAAGTGCACTGGAGAAATTCCATGTCAGCCCAGTTTGTTGTTGCTTTAACACCCAGAAATTTGGCTTATTTAAAAGCTTGTTTGCCATAAAGTTGGCAGATTTGGATTAAGTGATTAACACCTCCATAAATTGTCGGAACCTTTGCTGTTTTTTTTTTCTCTTCTTTAAATCAGTTTTTGGTTGGGAACGGAGATGAAGGTAACCTTTAGCTTGTGAACAGCCGTTTGTTTTTAAAGAAAAAGAACAAAAAAACTGATATTTGTTTGAGACCTGGCTTAGAACGTTGATTATGGGGTGATTCCTGTCCAAAGAATACTGTAGACATTTTGTCTCCAGAGATACAATATGTTCAAGCGTTGGCAGATGTTGAACATTAACAGGGCCATCGCACAGAGGCTGGTGCCAACCAGTCTAACAAAGAGAATGTTGTAAACAAAAACAGAATGAGAAAGTTTGAATTGGTTTTGAACTGTGGATTTCTGTCAGGATTGTGGCTGCCAAACTGAGGTTTCATTACTCCATGGTTATCCTCCCATTATCAGTTCAGTGGAAGTTCAGAGAATAGAATCTCAGTTATAAGAAGCAAACGAACATTCATCAGAGCCTACTGGAAGCCATTTGCATAAACTAGGGCCTTCAGAAATCAAGTAATACACAATGCCATGTGGAAACTGCTCAAGTGAACTGGCCAGTTACATCTCATTTCTCTTTCAATTTATCCCTTAACTTGTGTGTGTGTAGTGGGGGGGGGGGGGGGGGGGGTGTTGCACTAAATTCTGTTTAAATCTAAGGATTTTAAATTATCGTCTCATTTAACTTTGCCCAGCTAAAGGTACTATATTAATAATAAATGGTTAATTCTTTGATTTAAGCTATAAACATGATGCCTGGCATCAGTTATTCAACAAGTTTGGTTAGGAACCAATGGGGCAATTCTGAATGCTTCAATTTTATTGCACTGCAAATGCAGGGTCATAGAGCCAGAGATGTACAGCACGGAAACAGACCCTTCGGTCCAACCCGTCCATGCCGACCAGTTATCCCAACCCAATCAAGTCCCACCTACCAGCATCCAACCTATATCCCTCCAAACCCTGGGAAGGCTGATTTGATTTAACCATCTGCCCTCGTGTTGGAACAAAATGTATGACTCCATTTTAGGATACACATTATTCTGGTCTGTCTCTTCTTTAGCAATATTCTTGCTCTCAATGACCCTTAAACCCACTGACAGATTTTTGGGTAATAAAAGACTGAAGGGATAAAGGGAATTGTGCAGGATGATGGAGTTCAGCCACATCTTATAGAATGCCTAAGGAGGCTGAAGAGGCCAATTCCTGGGATAACAAAATTCCTTGAATGTCATACAATATAGAACAGTGCAGCACAGGAACAGCCCCTTGGGCCCGCAATACTGTGCTGAATATGACGCCAAATGAAACTAGTCCCTTCTGCTTGTCCTTGGTCCATATCCTTCCATTCACATGTTTATAATTGAAAGTTCCTTAAATGCCCCTGACAACATGTTTCAGATTCCTACCACTCTGTTAAAAAAAAAACTTGACCTTCATATCTCCTTTGAACTTTCCCCCTCACCTTAAATGCATGGCTCCTAGTTTTAGACATTCCAACTCTGGGAAAAGATTTCTGACCGTCAGACGGACATTCAACATGGTGCCACACAAAAGGCTGCTACATGACGAAGGTGCATAACTTTTCTGGCAACATATGAACATGGATAGAGGTTGGTTAACTAACAGGAAGCAAAGAGTAGAGATAAATGATTGCTTTCCTGGTTGGCGATCAGTGACTAGTGGTGTGCTGCAGGGTATGTTGGGACCGCAATTGTTTACAATTTACAAAGATGATCTGATTGAATGGTAGAGTGGGCTTGATGGGCCAGATGGCCTACTTCTGGTTCTTATGTCAACTCTATCTATGCATCTCAATTTTATAGACACCTATCAAGTCTCCCCTTAGCCTCCAATGCTCAGAGAAAATGACCCAAGTTTTTCTAGCTTCTCCTTGTAGCTCACACTTTCTAATCCAGGCAGCATTGTGGTAAACCTCTTCTGCACCTTCTCTAAAGCCTCCACATCCTTCCTGTAATGCGGCGACTAGAACTGAATGTGATACTCTGCGAATGGCCTAACCAAAGTCTTATAAAGCTGCAACGTGACATCGCAATCAATGCATAGTCTGGTCTCCTGCAGGAACAAACAGAAATATCAAAACATACAAGGATGGAATATTTATTGGTAGGGTCACACAATTCGTGGGGAGGTGGATACTCAGAATTGAATTTAAGATCCTGGTTTACTATTTTTATCTCCCTCTGATCTTCTTCAGATATTTTGTTTTAAAAAAAACCCTTTCCGCAATTTTATAGTCTAGCAGACCAATGCGGAAGAAGTACTATCTATATTCAAACAACAACTTCCATTTGTTGGAAGTGTCTTTAATGTAGTAAAATATTCCAATGTTTCACAGGGTATTATCAAACCAGATTTAAAAATGGGCTTACATTCAGCTCAAACATGCCAGATTTCGTTTCTTTTATACACAAACCTTAAGAAAAAAAATCAACCTGATAGACTTGTTCTTGATGTAAATGCAGCTGCAAACAGAAATCCAAAGAGCAAAAAAATGCACACTGAAGCCAACTCTGCTGGTGAAATTAAATACAAATGGACCAAAACTATGTAGGATTAACTAATAAATTACACGTTTGACACAATAATCAGGAAATTTAATGCTGCAACCAGAAAGCTCATCTGGCATATCCTTGTACCTAGGGTAAACATACTTGTGCAGTGGGACAGGAGCTGTGGCCAGAGAACTTATAAGGCACTACCTTTTCAAATGCCCAGGCCATATCCCCATTAACATCGCATGGCTTCTGCAAAATCAATGTCAGATTAAAACTATGCTGCTATCTAAGAAAGGAACACGCAACTCCAGCTGCTCTGCTGGAACGAGTGTATTCATGCAGAATTACATGACTCAAACAAGTTTACATAAAATAAATAAAGTCCCTGACACCACAAAAAGGCAAGTGCACTACATATTTTAAAGTGGGAAACCAATGGGTCACTTAATAGAGTTCCTAAACCTCGAGCTCCTGGAATAATCCGAGAAGCTTCAAAGAAGAATGAGATTAAAGCGATGCCATGATTCTCACGAACTGATTGGAGTAGTCATCTTGTCGCAAGTAAATCTGTTCCTTCACCCTTCAGGCACCCGTTTATGTTTTCATACATTATATAAAAAAAAAAGAAATTGAAGAGGAAAAAATAAGTCTAGGTGGAAGTGGCATGGCCCCACACAGCGGGACAACAGCCCAGAAACTCAAAACCATCATTGTAACTGTTTGTAACATGGCCATCACAAACTTGGCCCAGTACAGCAGAGTCTCTGGCTCCTTTCTGGAAAGTCTAAAGCATGGTGCAAAACAGTGGTGGGTGAAATCACACCAAAAGGTTTAACAGACTCATTAAGCTCACAGCACCTGGAGCTTTGCACTAGATGCAGATAGCTCATTTCAACACGCCTCGCTTGGTGCAGCGTGTGACGTGGAGCAGAGGATGTAGGGTGCCTCTTGAGTCAGATCTTTGAGGACTTTGAATACAAGATCCGGCATGTGGTCAGTTATCATCTTGGGGCTGATCAGAATGTTGCTGAAGAATGATGCATCACACCACAACGCACAGTACTTTGCTTCAGAAAAGCAGAAACTAAAGAGGAGGGGAAAAAAAAGAGGAATTAGATCAAACTAGCTATGCAACCATTTATTCCAGCAGAAGGTTACCAATATCTGTAGCAGTAAGTTCTTTTTTAAAAAAGTTGCATTTATACTATTTATAACTTTACACCACCCAAAGCACTTTATGCCAATCAAATATATTTGAAGTGTAATTACTGAAGTTATGTAGGGAAATGCATAAACCAATTTGCATATAGCAAGCTCCTCCAAATAGCAATATCTTCAAACAGTTGGATTCCTCGTTTTACTAATTATGGTGGAAGCAAATGTTGCCAAGAATTGATCTTTGAATAATAGTTGTGGAGTCTTTCAATTCCACCTGAGAGGGTAAACAGAACCTTTATTTAATTTCTCGACTGAAAGGTGTAATCTCCAATAGTGCAGCAGTACCTCACTACCACACTGATGTCTGAACATTAAATTTGCAGGGAAAGAGCAGGGGGTGTATAATCGCTTTAAAAGAACAATGGGCTAAATGGCCTCTTTCTGTGCTGTGCCTAAGACTCCCAACTTCTAGAACAAGTCATGCAATTTCCTGATACTCTGGTGTGCACAGATTCAAAAGTGCCTTCAAATTTGGTGAAAGAGAAAGATCCAGAGAGTGGGATTAATTGAATAGCTCTTTGAAAACGAATCAATGAGTTAGTGACCTTCCGTTGTTTGCGATGCTATGCTTTAGACTAGCACCAGCTGTTTTTGACCTCCTTGTTAAAAGCTGCAAGGTTTGTAGTGCACATAAACTGATTGTCAGCAGTTCAATTCAGGCATTATATATTTTCATTTTCTCTGAACAAGCTTATCGTTCATAAATTCTTCTAGCAAAAAATCTCATCCAAACTCTACTACTTATACATGATGACTTTGAAAGAATATTTTTTAAATAGAATGCCATAATCACCTCCCTGTGCTGCATTTTTCCATAATGTAAATGATCTTCCCTGGAAGGAAAAGTTGAGGGCCTTGAAAAGGCGAACTCGTAGGTGATTCATCAGGGATGCTGCTGTAGGAACTGGATCGGTGCCCCATGAGATTCTGTTCTGCAAGAAGTGGCTCAGTCAGTCGCCTCTGTTGACTGTTGTCCAGGTCATTAGAGAAATTGTCTGGATCCCCTCCAAATATCTCATACCAACATCCACGCAGCAGAATTTGATACTGGACAGAGTACAAGACAATGGGTGATTAGATATACAGCACGTGTGGGAGACAATGGCACAGTGTTAATGTCTCACTGGACGAGTAATCCAGAATCCCAGGTTATTGTTCTGGGAATATGGGTTGAATTCCACCACAGCAGACAGTATCGTTTAAATTCAAAACAAAAATGGAATTAAAAAGCTAGACTATTGGCAACCACATCAACTATCATATAAACCCAGCTGGTTCACTAATGTCCTTTCGGAAAGGAAATCTGCCATCCTTACCTGGTCTGGGCTACATGCAACTCCAGACCCACAGCAATGTGGTTGATTCTCAACATCCCAAGATCACTAAATGCTGGTCTGGCCAGCAACACCCTCTCAGAATCATTGAATCCCTACAGTATGGAAGCAGGCCACTCAGCCAGAATCCACCTAACCCTCTGAGGGGCACACCACCCAGACCCATCCCCTTGTTATTCTGCATTTACCACAGCCAATCCACCTAACCTGCACATCTTTGGACTGTGGGAGAAAAAAGATACAGACGTGGCGATAATGTGCAAACTCTAGTTGTCAGAGAGTGAATCAAACCCAGGTCTCTGGTGCTGTGAGGCAATGTTAACCACTGAGCCACCAACTGGTGAATGAATGAAAAAAAGCAACAGCAGAGATTTCTCAAGTTGCTTCTTTCTGACACTCTGAAAGCTTTAAAATAGTCATGACCATTCAATGAGAACTGAAAGAGTTGCTGAGAGAGTATGGGCCTGTTCGCATGGGATATATAGCTGTCATAACTTGGTCAGAGGCCCATAACAGCAACTGCCTCAGAATTCACGACCCCAAAATTTCACTTTATAAATCCAGTTGAGGTCTTGGCCTGAGCTGGACACAGGCTCCATGATTAAATACTGATGTTTTAATGCAGCAAATTCACCTCCAGATTAGATCTTGAAAGGTTAAACTCTGAAGACAAATTGCATGGATTATGTTTAGACTCCCATGAGATAAAAGATTAAAGTGGTGATCATGATTAGATGATTTTGATACATTAGAAGAGGAGAAACCATTTCCCTTGGAGGGAAATCCAAAACTTAATTTCCTGCTGGATGAACTACTATCACATATTGAGGGATCCATGGTCCGCTCTTCCCTACTGGTGGGGACATCTTCTCGATGTCTGACTTATTGAACCCTTCCATCATTTAAAAGGTCTATTTCAGGTCACCTCACAGCCTTCTCCAGAGAAACAAAAATAATGGTCACAACCTGTTCAATCTTTCCTGTTAGATAGAACCTCTAATTCTAGGATTTATAACGATGATACTTTCTTACACATTTGCCAATAACCAGTTCCTTTTAATATGGAGACCACAACTGTGCATAGTACATCAGGAGTGGTCTAATCAGTGATTGATACAAGCTTACTCTGCATTTCAACTGCAGCCCTTAGAAATGAACATTAGTGCCCTGCTTGTTCCAAGATAGTAAAAGATAGTTTTACTGAATGTTCTACTGGATTTATTACGGAATATAATTGTTTTGCTTGGGGTCATGAAAATAAGGACGGCATTTCCCAAGAGGATAAAACTTTGTCAAACATACATCAGCATTTCCATTCAAACAGCACTGCAAAACAGTCTAAGTTACCTTAGGTCGATTACTTTGGGCAACTATTCTTAATATTCTTCTTTTCAGGTCTCCCATGTTGCAAAGGCTCAACCTGGAAATGTGAAGGTTCAAAACAATATAAATTAGCATGTAGCATTGACAAACAATTGGAGTAAAATTTTATGTGCAGTTCAAATATATACTGACCTTGGAATGAGATCCTTGCCCAGGACAACGGATATGATAAATTCTTTGCTATAATCTGCCAAAGGCTTACTTAAAAGAAAAAAATGAATTTTCTTCATTAGCATAGAGATACTACTACACGTTATTGTTAGATGGAAGACAACTGCATGTGGAAAGGAGGCCCTTGTTTAAAATGGGGCTCAATCTCAAGAAAAAACTATTTTGGATTAAATCAAGATGCAGTCATTAAACTAGCATAGTGAAGTAAAGAGTTACTTGTAGCAGAAATTGTACAGTCAGTTCTTCCATTTGCTGGATGCTACAGTGGTTAACATTACACATAGATAAGGCAAAGTCTGCCACAGAGTTCAAACTGTGCACACATGACAGATCCTGAGTATTACCGAAAGAAAATCACATTTTGTCAAAGCCCTTCATCTTGCATTTGTCAGGACAATTCAGAAGAACACTAACTCAAGGAGAAAACCAATATTTAGGACAGGGTGGTGCTGACTGAGAGTCCACTTCTTAACCAATCAGCATTATTCTCCATGGAAAAACCACTTAACAACCAGACTGAGGCGTAACATGTCTGTATTCAACCTGCCTATGGTTGCAAAATGTGCAACAATCTCTAACAATAGATTCTATTTGCTGGACAATCCTGAACGCAGGAGGAATTACACTGACAACCAATTTATGAAGGTCAGCCATGTGATGCACTCGTTGTACTGTACATACATATATTAATACACAGGGCCCTGTTTTTTTTTTTTTACAGACAGAAAGACACACATACCCAGTTCACCAGTTTCAATTGAACAAAATAGCCAACAGTCATTCACTGATTCACTTCTCAGGGCAATACCCTGACTAGAGTCAACCTGCCTGGTTTAACTAATAGATGTGTTCTCCATGGTAACACTTCTGCCATTGTCCACTTATCAGGCAATCAGCGCTGTCCTCTTAAATGTTGGTTTTCTCCTTGAATTGGTATTCTTGTCAATTGTCTTCATAATTGCAAGACAAAAAGCTTTGCCAAGATGGGTCTTTTTCAGTAAAACAGAAGTTTTGCATTACAAACAGCAAGTCCACTAAGTATCTCTTAATCGATAGAGAGTTCAACAAAAATATTAAGGTAGATAAGTCCCCACGACCTGTTGGGAACTATCAGAGGATACGGAGGGAGGCAAGAGAGGAGATTGCCCCCAAGTTGACAGAGATCTTTATATCCTCTTTAGTGACACGAGAGATCCCAGAAGTTCCTTTGTTGAAGACAGGCGACAGGGATAATCCAAGAAATTATAGACCAGTGAGCCTTACATCAGCTGTAGGGAAATTATTGGAAAATATTCTTAAGGACAGGATTTGCTTGCATTTGGAAAAGAATGGAACTTATTAGGGATAGTCAGCATGGCTTTGTGTAGGAGAGATCCTGACTCAGTCACTATCTGCTTTGTTGCCGCCCCTCTGAACCTTCTGCAGTTCTTTTGGTTCTCAATTATATTTTCCAAGAGAAGTTAGGAGGTATGGGATTCAGGGACATTTGGCTGTCTGGATACAGAATTGGCTGGCTGAAAGAAGACAGTGAGTGGTAATGGATGGAAAGTATTTCGCCTGGAGGTCGGTAACCAGTGGTGTCTTGCAGGGATCTGTTCTTGGGCCTCTGCTCTTTGTAATTTTTATAAATGACTTGGATGAAGAAGTGGAAGGGTGGGTTTGTAAGTTTGCCGATGACACAAAGGTCACTGGTGTTGTAGATAGTGTCGAGGGCTGTTGCAGGCTACAACATAACATTGACAGGATGCAGAGCTGGGCTGAGAAGTAGCAGATGGAGTTCAACCTGGATAAGTATTCATTTTGGAAGGTTAAATTTGAATGCAAGGTTAAAGACAGGATTCTTGCAGCGTGGAGGAACAGTGGGATCTTGGGGTCCACGTACAAAGATCCCTCAAAGTTGCCACCCAAATTGCTGGAGGATCTTTTCCGGAACATAATCCAATGTTTGCTCCTCTTTGCCCTTGATGCTACCACTGTTCTAGCCTACATTCGAGTAGTTTCAGACTCTAACTAAAACCACTCTTATAATGCTGTTAACTCCCTAATTTCCCTTCAGATTTTCTCCTCTACATCCTTCCCAATAGTTGGTGAGCAATTTAAATGCACCCCTTTTTTTTCCTTAACTCTAGCCAGATTTATTCTGTCCTTGAAACCTTTAGGATCCCCCCCTTTCTTCAGCACTGAAATGCTCTCCTTAACCAACGTCACCACACCCCCTTCTTTCCTGAAATACATCACCTACTTAGAATATTTAACACTCAATTCTGTGCTTCCTTGACCCAGGTCTTCTTTCACTACATTTGCCATGTGGAAATGTGATATTTTGTTTTTTATAATTCATTTATGGGACATGGACGTCACTGGCTGGCCAACATTTATTGCCTGTCCCTGACTGCCCTTGAGAAGGTTGTGATGAGCTGCCTTCTTGAATTGCTGCAGTCAACCTGCTGCAAGTTGACACCCAAGCCATTAGAGAGGGAATTCCAGGATTTTGACACAGCGACAGCGAAGGAACAGCGACATATTTCCAGGGTGGTGAGTGACTTGGAGGGGAATTTTAAGGTGGTGGTGTTCCCATGTGTCTGCTGCCCTCATTCTTCTGGATGGTCTTAGGTTTGGAAGGTATTGTCTGAGGATCTTTGGTTAACTTCTGCACTGCATCTTGTAAATAGTACACTGCTGCTACTGAGCGCCAGTAGTGGAGGGAATGGTTGCATATGGATGAAGGGGCAATCAAGCTGGCTGCTTTGTCCTCTCCAACCAGTGGAGAGTTTGCCCTGATATCTATTGATTCCAGTTTTGCTAGGGCTCCTTGATGTCGAGTGCAGCTTTGATGCCATGGACTGTCACTACCTCACTTCTGGAATTCTGCTCTTTTGTTCACGTTTGAACAAAGGCTGTGATGAGGTCAGGAGCTAAATAGCCCTACTGGAAACAAAACTGGACATCACTGAGCAGGTGCTGCTTGAGAGCACTGTTGATGGCACCTCCCATCACTTTACTGATGATCGAGAGTACACTGACGTGGCAGTAATTAGATTGATTGGATTTGTCCTGCTTGTGTACAGGAAGTACTTGGGCAATTTTCCACATTATCAGGTAGATACCCAGTGTTGTAACTGTACTGGAACAGCTTAGCTAGGAAGCAACAGGTTCTGGAGCACAAGTCTTCAGTACTGTTGGCAGAATGTTGTCAGGGCCCATAGCCTTTGCTGAATTCAGTGCCTCCAGACATTTCTTGACATCACGTGTAGTGAACAGAATTGGCTAAAGACTGATATCTGTAATGCTGGGGACCACTGGATGATATAGAGATGGATCATTCACTCAGCACTTCTGGCTGAAGGTTACTGTGAAAGCTTCAGCCTTATCCTATGACTCTACATTCTTATTTACTGTAGATTGTGCATTCACATACATGGCTAATAATGTGAACCATTACTTTTTACCATTCTTCCATTTCACCTTTCTATGCTCTATGCCAGTGTTAACCATCTCTCAAAGTATTTTGTGCACCCATTCGTTCCTGGTTCCCACACCTCTGCTTAGTTAGTTTAAAATTTTTCTACTAGCCCTAGCAAAACATTATGCAAAGAACTCAGTCCCTGCTCTGTTCAGGTGCAAATTTTTCCACAAAGCTAGTTCCAGGAATCTAAAGTTGCATCTTTCCAGCCATACATTCTGCCTGATCCTTTATCTCTTGCACGTAGACTGCGAGTGATCTGGAGACTACTTAATTTGAGATTCTGCTTGCAAATTGTCTACCTAGCTCCCTAAATTCTGATTGCAAGACCATATCCTCCTCCTGATCTAACTCAATGGTACTAACGTGGACCACTATTTTTAGTTGTTTTCCAGAATGTCCTGCCACTACTCTGGGACATCCTTGACTTGGCAAGGAACACAACATATCATCCTTTTCTGCAGCCACAGAGACACTAGTCTGTTCCCTTGCTAACAAACTCCCTATCGCAATAGCTCCTCCTATCATCTCCCTCCCCGCCTGTGCGGCTGGCTCTGATAGCAATCCTGTGAGAAACCGGTTGTTTTATATTGTATTGGCCAGCCTCTTCAAACAGTGGTCCAGATCGCAACTCACTGTTCTCATCAGTCTATTCCATTCATCAAACTTCTCTCAGTATTTTTAAAAGTTTAACTATTTTTCTAATCAACTTGTTCAGAGGCGTTATTACACACCTTTGAAGCAGGTGGGATTGAACCAGGGTCTCCCAGTCCCAGGGTAAGGGCACTACCACTGTACAAGAAACTCTCTCAGTTTAACATTTCTACCTGAAAAAAAAATCTGATGATTCACAGGGCATTCAAGTTTAAATCCTGCTGTCAGAGTGAAAACAATGGGATGGTTAGTGAGAATGCACTCAATTACAGGTACTGTACCACAAATAAACAAGGATTCCCCTCAAATAAAAACATAATAATCAAATACTAGAAAAGACCAAACTCTATTTTACAAATAACAATTTAGTGATCATATCTTAAAAAATCCCCTTTTCACAAAAAAAAAGTCCATGCAGTTATTTAACAGCTCTCACCTTAGCAGACCTCCTGGAGGAGAAAATGCATAGCAACGAAGCTCTGGGAAGGATTTGTGAAGCATTATAGCAAGGATCGAGGCTGCTCCTGCCCCCAGGCTATGGCCAGTTATAACCAACTTGTATTCCTACAGGGGGGAAAGAGACAGGCTTATTCCAACAGCACATGATCATTTTAAGCAACTGAAAGCAAGCAGTTCTATAGTTGGCAATTGAGAGAACACATTCAATTTTCTTCCTTAGCCTAACACCCAAGCTGGAAAAGTGAGCTGCAAAGAGTTCTAATCCTCTTAACACTGTTCCAACTGTGCCTGACCATACCACTTAAGTGGGTAAAAACAAGGGCTGCAGATGCTGGAAACCAGAGCCTAGATTATAGTGGCGCTGGCAAAGCACAGCAGGTCAGGCAGCATCTGAGGAGCAGGAAAATCGACGTTTCAGGCAAAAGCCCTTCATCAGGAATAGAGTCATTTAAGTGGCCCCTATGCCAATTAAGTGTACAATCCATTCGTGGTGATCAGCAGAACTCAATACGGTCATCAGGTGTTCAGCAGGGTCACACTCAGGAGGGGAAGCTGGTCTTTTCCAATACGGCCCTGACTGACACAGATCGAGTAGTTTGGGACATATCAGGGACTGGCGCTGGGTTCTTACTGGCCTGTATGGCTCAGTTTCTCATGGCTATAAGCAGCCATGAACTGCTCCCGTGTCAGACTACAGCCTACGATATACCGCACAGGAAAACTATTGTTCAGTTTGTATCATTGGTTGTTCTACACTGATCGCATGACTATGGTAAAGACATATAGAAAGCACAAAGATAATTCTTATCCTTTAGACTTCAGACATGACCTTTAGAATGATCAAGATTGATGTCATAAACAAAACCTTCAGTGCAGCAAAATACAAAAGCAAGAGGAGTCACTGATGGGAGCACAAGCTTCCAGGAAGTTCTCTGTTACAGTAACTAGTCAAACACTTATATAAAAGCAATTACAGAAACAAAGCTCTAACATCTAATGCTATAATTTCTGTGGCAAACTACTAGGAATACAGAGGTTTCAGTTATAACGGACTAGGCATGTTGGGTTGTTCTGTCTGGAACAAGATAGACTAAGAGATTTACGTTAGGTGTTCAAAATCTTGGTGATTCTATAAGTTTTGCTTTATTTCTTCAGACTCGACTACCAAGAGATTTGGTAATGAGAAAGGTCAAATTTAAGATAAGGAGCAACAGAACTGATGGGAATGAGATTTTTTTTTGTTATATTCAATGAGTTGTGATCTGGTATGTGCCACCTCAAGGAGGTTGAAAGTACATTTAACAGTAACTTTCAAAAGGGATTTGAATTATTAAATTGAAAAATAAAATTTGCAGAACTACACAGGAAGGAAAAGGGGGGTGGGACTAATCAGAAAACACTAAGTGTTGGCACATTAATACTGTGTCCAATAGTCCCCCATACCACATGACTCCAGAACAGTAAGAAGAATAAGCATTGTAAGGCAATTAAATTATCAGAGTAACCTAGTATCTAAAGCAAAATCCGTAATCTGTTTTAAACAGACACCTACAAGGTTGGTGCTTAACTGCTGTAAAAAGAATGATATGATGAGCATTCACACAGAATCAACAGGATTACTCACTGTTTGGACTACTGTTTCAGTATGTTACCTGGTTACGGTCTCTAAAGATCATTGCACATGTGCGAGGGCAGACAGAACAATTTAATGAATATTGAATCAGGAGAAACATTTATAATATAAAGAATTTACTGTAACATAAGAGTAATGAATCGTCCTAAGATAATTATATTTCAACAATTTTCACTTTGATTTCCTCAGATCATTCACAGCTAAAAATCTCAACAAGAAAACTGCAGCTGCTCCTGCACAACTCCCATTGAACATTTAGGTTTTTTTCAAAACATAGATCATACAGGACAAATATTCAAAATTAATATTTATAAACTCACCGGCACAACCAAGAAAGCTTGGTTTAAAATCCCATCATCAATTAGTTTCTTGTAAATGTAACGTGCAGCTTGGATAATGCCCTTGGAAGAAGTGGTTTAAATGGTTAGTTAATGACCAGAAGGAGCAGCACTCCAAAAACTAGTGCTTCCAAATAAACCCGTTGGACTATAACCTGGTGTTGTGTGATTTTTAACTTAGTTAAAAACCGTTTTACACGATTTACAGTACAGCTTGAGGGGTCATTTGACATCTGCAAAGGTTCAGAGTAGGTAGCTTTGCAAGGTGCAGTTTTTCGCTTGGGACTCACATGCACACTGCAGTTATCTTGAATGGGTAGGGGTTCTCATTAAGTGAAGGATTAGCTTAAAACAGTCATGAGGCTCCCTTCACACCAAATGATTGGTGGAGGCAACAGAGTGTGAGCAGAACAACTCCTGTGCTTCCCCTAACATGGTTAAAGAGTCTGACACAGTCTAGGAGGCTCTCACACAAAGAGCAAATCATCTAGTGGAACATACTGTCACAAACAGTATCTCCCAACAAGGCAAATTCGAAGGCTCTTGATTAAGAAGATGAGAAATAAATCAGTAGTCTTTTTTAAAATTATTCATTCACAGGATGAAGGTGTCGCTGGCGAGGTCAGCATTTATTGTCCATCCCTAAGTGCCCAGGGCAGTTAGAGTCAACTACATTGCTGTGGGTCTGGAGTCATATGTAGACCAGATTAGTTAAGGATGGCATTTCCTGCCCTAAAGAAATTAGTGGACAGATATTTCCAACAATTAACAACAAATTCACTGTCGTCATTACTCTTGATTCTAGATTTTCTTTGAATTAAAATTCCATCATCTGCCATGTACTAATAGCCCAGTGATAATACCACTAGGCCATCATGTCTGAAGTCAAAGAACCATAGGTTGAGCTGTCAAAGGTTGAACACCACAGCTAGGAATCAATTATACATAGGCAGAGCTTGGTTCACAAAATTCAAGTGTATATAAAGGATAGGGCAGAAACATTAAACTAAATTGTTAGCTCGGCCCACCGCACAGTTGTATAAATGGCGTCTTTCTGGACTATATGTTCTATCACACTAGGCTCTGATTTAGAATTTCAGATTAATATTTAGCCAGTCAATAAGGACACATATATACTTTAATTTCAGCTCTGATGCCAATCTGAAATTCAAGCTAAAAGGGCATGAGATGTCAACTCTGTTTCATAACCACATTTGAGGTTGAAATGTAAATGCTGAAATTAAGTGTGTCTCAGTTTTCATGTGGTCCTTCACCCTGGTAATTTTATGTACTTACAAACTTTAAGAGGAGGAATTCAACACTTACCTTATGTGCTAAAGATTCTCCTGTCACGCAATCTACATTCAACGTCTCACGATCTGCACTCAAATCCGTCAAAGCATCCTGCAGGTTAATTAATAGATAGACACATGAAAGGAAGACAGGAATCACTGGATGGAAAAAGATGAAGGTTTATTGAGGTCAAGTACTATCAACTTGGCACCCACGTGGTTCAATGACAAAGGAAAATATTTTAACCTACTTTTTATTAAAGCTCATGATAATTATTGTCATTTAGAAATTTGGATCCTAAAACGTTGACAGAAATAAAGCACAGTTTTACTATCAATGAAATTTCTATATGGTGTATGTTAAGAAGGACACAGTTTTAGTTTCAGTTTTGAGCTGAGTCAGGTACTGGAGTTTCTGAAAACGTGTGTACATGCATCTAAATAAGGCTTAAAAAATCCTGGAACTGAATAGTTCAGTGCTTTAGAAAACAAAGGCTTGACGAGAGAAACAAAAAGTTGTTGCCAAGCAGTAAGGAAACCAGTTATTTCAGAAAGACAGAACCATCCAAAAGATTTCTTTCAGTGAGCATGCAGGCTTCTGCTTGACAGAACAGATCAGCAGCAAAGGTGCTATTAGCTAATCAGCCTCCAAAACCATTACAGCAGGAGAAAAGTCCCAAGTGATCTATGTCAGAACTAAAAAAATTGCAGAAACAGAAGGCTGTGGAAGAGGGGATTACATGAACTGTACTAACAAGTTAGGTTAAATGTTCTCATGAAGAAATGCAAACTAAAAAAAAGTGAATGCAGAAGTTTTCTGGAAAGAAACCAAAAGTGTGCAAACTGAATAAGGAATTATAAATGGAAATAAGAAGATCCTTCATTGAGGTTTGAGCATCTGTAAGGTTATTGTGGAGGGCAGGGTTGAATCTTTATTTTGGATATTTATATCAATGCTTTTTGAAATAGTTCTTGTAATGTAAAATAGTGTTTTTCTCCTTTTTTGTGTAATAAACCCTGATGTTCTTTTATTAGAAGTCCCTTGGCAGCCTCTAACAAATATGTTCAATTACTGGTCATCATGGTAACTAAATTGTAAAAAGGAAATTTATGGGCTAGGTTTCACTGTCATCTGATTTATCAGTAGTACCATTAATGGGGATCATTATGACCACAATGCTTTAGTTGCTAATTTCTAATCTGGAAACAAGTCAATCAGATCAGGAAAGTTCCAGGTTTGATACAGTGTGTACGCATCAAGTTAACTCAATTTTTTTTCAAATAACTTTCTGAACCAAATTCTTTCCTTAAGTAATCAATATTGTCTTTCTTGATGTTATTTCAGTCACTGCTTTGTTTAAAATTTAAGAATTTCAATTTTAAAAATTCGTCAAATCCCTCCATAACCAGTCCCCCTCCTACCTCTGTCTCTCAGCCCCTGAGCTTTTCTAAGTCATATTTCCACTGCTCTACCACTGGTGGCAATGCCTTCATTTGCTTGGGCTCTCAACCCCTGAATTCTGTAAATCTCTCTCCACCCCTCTAATTCTGCTCCTTGAAGACACTCCAAAAAATCAACTTCTTTGACCAAGTTTACAGTCACCTCTACTAATCCTTTGGCTTGGACTGAGCTTGTTCTAGTGGAGAACATCGAAAACCACAAGTTAATGATATCATTTACGTGGAAAGTATTGCAGAACTTAGGGTTTTACAGCTACAGAAACCCTCATGTGTCTCAGATTACAATGCCAATCAAATAGCAAAACAAGACTATTGCTGACTTGAAGTCTCCCATCCCCTGAGGTCTTGGGTAGATGTGCTTATCTGGTTAACAACCCAACCCTTGTGAGATCATCCTTAGAGAGATTTTGAATACAGTTTCAACCGGGAAAGGGCATGGGTAGGAAAAGAACAAGGAACATTCACACCTTCCAAATGCCAAACAAATGACCATCGTCAATAGGAGAAAACCTATCCAATGTCCCTTGACATTCAATGACATTATCATCACTGGATTACTCCACTATCAACATCCTGGGTGTTAACATCGACCAGAAACTGAACACGTCCAGCTTTTTAAATTTTGTGGCTACATGAGTAGGTCAGAGGCTAGTCATTCTGCAGTGAAAAGCTCACTGCCTGACTCACCAGTGGCTGTCCACTATCTACAAGAGAGAAGTCAGGAGTGTGGTAGAATATTCTTTTTTGTCTGGAGAAGTCTAGCTTCAATAACACACCAAAAGCTCAACACTGCTGGACTGGAATCCAATTCACCACCTTCAACTGTCACTCCCTTCACTAAGAATGTCCAATGATAGCATCTGGAAGATGCACTGCAGTCACTCAGCAAGGCTGCTGTGACATCATCTTCCAGACCTCTACCCCTAACACCTTGAAGAACAAGTACAACAGATACATAAGAAAATCACAATCTGCAAGCTCACCTCCAAGTGCAACATGCTATCCTGACTTGGAAATGAATCGCTGTTCCTGAGTCAAAATCCTAAAAATCTTGGGGGTGTCCTTAAATCACATGAATTGCAGCAGTTTAAGAGGGAGCTCACTATCCCCTTCTCAAAGGTAATTAGGATTGTCAATAAAACAAAAAATACAAATTTGCAGATGTTGGCCTAGCTAATGGCACCAACACCCAACAAATGCATGATTTTAAAAAAAAGTAAATGAAGAACTCGTAAATGAAAGCAGAGATGATTCATTTTTCAACTCCCAGCATCATTCAACTGTGGTGCTACAGGGCAGCAGTACACAATGTGATCTATTGCTATGAAGAGACATCCAGTGGCACCAATTAATTACTACAACAGCACAGATAGAATCTTTTCTAAGACGAACAGGGCTTTTAGGAGTTTGTATGTTTAAACTGTCAAAACTAGCAAATGCAGCACTCACAGGCCCTACACACATACACAGGTGCCAGTCAGTCAGTCTTGATGCTCACCATTTTACTTGAGCAACTCTGGGTTTGTGAAAGGACAGACTCAACACTGGAGATAGGAGTGGGATGGTTCGACTGAGCCAGTGTCTCCAGTGGGAGCGGACCAAGCCAGCAGCTTCAGCAACTGGATTTGGGTTGGCAGTATGACCCTACAGAGTGCATATGTGAACTCAGTTACTTTTTGTCCAATTCAGCCCATGTGGCCTTCTCAGCAGCTATTTAGAACATACAGTGATTGGCTCACTGTTGTGAAGAAGGGTCAGTGGACCTGAAATGATAACTTTTGATTTCTCTCCATACTGAGTTTTCCCAACAATTTCATGTTTTTATTTTTATTTCGGATGCCCAGCATCCACTGTTCCCTTTTCCTTACACAAGTTCAGATGGATTCTGACTGCTCTTGACTGATAAACATGCTGCAAAATATCACCCGTTTGGTTTGCATGATTACAGTCCAGAAGACAGCCAATTCATACCATAATTGTAACTCTGTACATTTTCTTTCCAAATAATAACCTAATTCCCTTGAAAAAAAACCTTTGATATAATCTGGCTTCGCCACACACTCAGACAGCATTTACAGATTCTAATTTCTCACTGTGTGTAAAAAAATTTATCTTCCTCATGTCAGTATTGTTTCATAGAATGCCTACAGTGTGGAAACAGGCTTTCGGCTTAACATGTCCACACTGACCCTCAGAAGACTATCCCACCCAGACCCATTCCCTTACCCTATTACTCTACATTTCCTTTGATTAGTCTATACATCCCTGAACACTACAGGCAATTTAGCATGGACAATTCACCAAACCTGCACACCTTTGGACTGTGAAGGAAACTGGAGCACCCGGAAGAAACCCATGCAGACACGGGGAGAATGTGCAAACTCCACACAGACAGTTGCCCAAGGCTGGAATCGAACCCGGGTCCCTGGCACTGTGAGGCAGCAGTGCTAACCACTGAGCCATCATGCTGCCCAATTTCTTTTACCAATTATCTTGAATCAAAGTCTTCCAGTTTTCTATCCTTCCACCAACATGAGCAGTTACTTCCCCTATCCCTCATGATCTTGAATACCTGTATTAAACCTCCTAACCTTCAAGAAATATGGTCCCAGGTTTTCCAATCTATCTACTTCTCTGAAGTTCTTCATTCCTCGGACCATTCCTGTGAATCTTCTCTATGCTCTTTTTAATGCATTCACTACTTTTCTAAAGACATAATAATCCAGATGTGGCTGAACCAGTGTTTTGTGCTGGTGTAACACAGGTTTCAGGCTTTTGCGATCTATGCCCCTATTATTGCAACCTAAAATGTTTTGTGCTTTATTAACCACTCCCCCAAACTGTTCTGCCACCTTCAATTATTCACACCCATTTACACTCAGGTCCTTCAGTTCCTACAACCTGTTTAGAATTAAAATGAATTTTTCACATTTCTCTGCATTAAATTTTATCTGCCACTTGGCCACCCAGTCAATCAACCTGTGTCTTTTTGAAGTTTTAAGCCCTTCATAGTTTACAATACTTAGAAGTTTGTATTGTCTTCAATTTCTTAAATTGTGTCACGTACCCTAAGATTGAGATCTTTAACATATATCAGAAAAAGGAAGGGTCTAACCTCTCGGGTACTCCACTTTCAACTTTCCTCCAGTCTGAAAAAGAACTGTTCCCCTGTTCTTCCAGTCACTGTCGTGTCTATGTTGTTATGTTCCTTTTATTCAATGAGCTCAGAGTTTCCTCAGAGCTCTGCTGTGCACCACGTGACTAAAGGCTTTTCAGAAAGCCATTGACACCACATTACTCTCATCAAATCCTGTGCGTTCTAGAGAAAAGTGACTGGACTCAAATTGTTAACTCTGTTTTCTCTCCACAGATGCTGCCAGTTCTCCTGAGTTTCTCCTGCAATTTCTGCTTTTGTTACCCTCATCAAACCTCTTACCTCAGCAAAAAACACAATTAAGCTAATTTAATTTTGCCATGAATTCTCATTTCTAGAAGTTTCCCTACCACCAAGTTAAAGTAACTGGCTGCATTATAGAATTGAGGGAAGACTAACCTCGAGTGAAAGAGTTCCTCTCACAGCCACCACCACAGCCTCCTTTTTGTGATCCAGTGCCACATAAAACGGAATTTCATAAATCTGCACAAGTGGGGTGAAAATAAAACATCTAAGATTTAAAATAGCCACAAATCATTGAATTAGCTTTTGAAAATAGCTCGCTATTACTCAGCTGCAACTTTCACACTCAATGTTTACAGAATGCAAAAAAACCACAAAATGGAAAACAGCAAAAGTGCCACCCTGCCTCTGGAGATCAATGATGGTATTAGATTAGATTACTTACAGTATGGAAACAGGCCCTTCGGCCCAACAAGTCCACGCCGACCCGCCGAACGCAACCCACCCAGACCCATTCCCCTACATTTACCCCTTCACCTAACACTATGGACAATTTAACATGGCCAATTCACCTAACCTGAATATTTTTGGACTGCGGGAGAAAACCCATGCAGACACGGGGAGAATGTGCAAACTCCACACAGTCGGTCGCCTGAGGCAGGAATTGAACCCGGATCTCTGGCTCTGTGAGGCAGCAGTGCTAACCACTGTGCCACCGTGCTGCCCATGGATGCCTTAATCTCTCTCACATGCTAAAGTAGGTTGTTACATTTTGTAACATTTGAACTTTTGAAAAAAGGAAAGAACAGGCAGTTGGGCAATCAAGTGTCAAACATTTTCTCTGCAGCACACGAATAATCTTTGCAATCACGCGTACTTGTAAAACCTTAATCTCACAGTTCCTCTTTATGCACTAATGGCAATTGCTCTGCAGTAGATTGGTCTGACATAGAAATAGAAGATATTTGTGAACCATAAAACAAAAGAACAAATCTATATTCTTAACAGAGCTTGCCATGTCTTCAGAACATCCCATTGCATTTTATATCCAAAAGGATTAGTTTGACAGCGCAGTAAATCGTGATAACGTGGTAAATATCACTGGGATATGAACAACAAGCGCCCATAAGTAGTAATCAAATAGCTGCCAGATAAATCTGTCCTTCAACAGAAGACGCTTGAAGAATGGTTTTGTTGTTCTTACAAAATTGAACAGGACGTTTAATGACAGCTGGACCCGATGAGTGAGGCCCTTAGTCACGTCTGAAAAACTGCACCTCCACAGCGTGGCATCCCCTCAGCATCATCCCTCCCACAGCATAGCACCCCATCAACACTCCCCCTTCCAAAGCATGTGACCTGTCCTCAGCATTACCCCTCCCAGAGCACGGGGCTGTCTCAGCACTTTCGACTGACGTTAAGCTGTGAATTTAAAGATGCCATGTTGCAGGTAGTTTTTTTTCCCTGTTTTAGACTGTCCAAGTTAGCTGTTACCTTGTTGTGAAAACTGACATGGATAAAGTCTCGGTATTGCAGCCCTGTAGTTTGCAGCATGGAGGTGAAATGGCAGCCCACATGATCCCCACCAACTATATCCTGCTCAGGAAACTGGCTTCTGCAACTAGAGAGAAAAATAACTGACATTAAACTGAGGACTCTCATTTCACGAGTTTTAAAGCACTTGTGACTGTAAACCAGATAATGATCACTTGGCAATAGTCAGTTCTTCATTCAAACGGGGAAGGATGCCTGGAACTCTTCCCCCTCTGCCTCACCTCTTTCAAAAGATTGCTGCGGTTGAACAAGGTTAGACAAAGATGACGATTTGAAAACATCAAAGACTTGTATTTTTTGTTCTGCAAAGGCATTATGGAAAAATAGAACCTGGATGCATAAATACAGATCAATCGTGATTGGTTGAAAGGTGGGAGAGGTCCAAGGGGCTAAATTATCTTCTCCCATGCCTGACATGCATCAATAAAGGCTGTGACTGACCAATTCACTCTGACACTGTTGCTCAATAAAATAAGTAACTTCCTTTCAATTAAAATTACCACTAAATTCAGTGTAAAGCTGCAACTTGTGCATTTGTCCTTTGGTTTTGAAAAGTCAGAGTGAAGTTATAATTTAGTTACTGACAGGATTTTAGCCTACTCAATTTTCCTTCCTGCCCCAAAAGAGTCCCCAAACTTTCACCAGCACATGTCCGTAGCTGCATTCGCTGTTAGATTTCCTGGCAGCCAATATTTTTCAACAGCTTCTGTCTTATCAGTTCTAACTGGACTTCCTCTGTGTGGTTTTACATATCAGTCAGATTCCAGTACCAGATGTTTCATGGTACATATGGTCAGAGGGAAAGTTTTTTTTAAAAAAAACTCACATTTTGTCACCCTACGCAGCATCCACTTCAGTTGTGAAGACAAATACAAAGCTCCCAATTAGAAACTCTGCCTACACAAGATCATCGCTCTTTTGGTGAATAAGCAGCCCTGCACTATCTTATGAAAGGCTATAAACTGAAAGGTACGATTCTAAAAGGGGCGCAAAGGAGAAGGACCTTGTGGTATATATGGACAAACCATTGAAGGTGGCAGGACAGACTGAGAAAGCAAGTTTACACATACAGAATTCTAAGCTTTATGCAGGCCTAGAATATGAAAGCAAGGACTCTATGGCAGATCCTTACAAAGAACTGATTGATCTCAACTGGAGGAACGTACCCAATTTGAGGCACAATACTTTAGAAAGAAGTGAAAGCTTGGAGAGGATGCAGAAAGGATTCATGAAAATAGTTACAAAGATGAGAAATTTCAGTCTGGAGAATAAGGTTAGAAGTCACACATTACCAGGTTACAGTCCAACAGGTTTATCTGAAATCACAAGCTTTTGGAGCGTTGTTCCTTCGTCAGGTGAAGGAGCAGTGTCTGAAAGCTTGTGTTTTCAAATAAACCTGTTGAACTATAACCTGATGTCATGTGACTTCTAACCTTGTCCACCCCAGTCCAACACTGACACCTCCACATCAATCATGAGGGTAGACTGCCAAACCTGAGACTGTTTTCCTCAATGAAGAGAATGTTGAGAAGAGATTTGATGGAGCTGTTCACATAGGATCTGGACATAGTAGATAGTGATAAAACTATCCTCATTGGTGGAACAGTTAAGAACCAGAAGACACCAGTGCAAAGTTAATGGCAAAAGAACCTACAGTAGCATGAAGAAAGTGTGATTCAATATTGACTTTAAAAGAGAATTCAGATAAATATCCAAAAATAAAATATTCCGTGGGCTACTGGCGGAAGATGGAAGAGTTGGACTGGCTGAGTTGCTCTTGTAGAGAGCTGACAGGATCTGAGAGTCTGACTTCAGTTATGGGTAAATTAGAGTCATAGAGATGTAGAGCATGGAAACAGACCCTTCGGGAAGCAATCATAAAATATAGGATTTATGGACATTTAGAGAGGCAAAAATTGATTAGGGATGGTCTTCTGCAAGAAAGATAGTGTCGCACAAACTTGATTGAGTTTTTTGAGAAAATTATCAAAAAGGTTGATGAGGGCAGAGCAGTAGACGTTTATTTGTATTTTAGGAAAGCCTTTGACAAGATTCCGCATAGTAAACTAATTAGTAAAGTTAAGTTATGTGGGATTGAGGGTAAATTTGCCAGTTGGATACATAATTGGCTTAACATCCAGAGACAGTACTGGTAGAGGGCTGTGTTTTGAACTGGAGACCTGCCAGCAGTGGGGTTCCACAGGAATCAGTTCTCGGTCCTCATTTGTTTGTCATTTATATAAATCATTTGGATAAGAGTAAAGAAGGCATGGTTAGAAAGTTTACGAGTGACACAAAAATTAGTGGTGTAGAAGACAAAGAGGAAGGTTTTCCAAGTTTACAAAGGGATCTTGATCAAATGGGTCAGTGGGCTAAAAAATGGCAGATGGAGTTCAATCTGGATAAATGCAAGGTATTGCATTTTGGTACGACAAACAAGGGTAGGGTTTGTACAATCAATGGTAGGGCCTTGAACAGTGATGTAGAACAGAGGGACCTCAGGATGTTGGTTCATAATATTTTTTGAAGTGCAGACATGTAGACAGGATGGTTAAAACGCCATTTGGCACATTTGTCTTCATTGCTCAGTCCTTTGAGTATAGGAGATGGGAAGTCATGTTAAGGATGTACAGAACATCTGTGAGGTCCTTTCTGGAATACTGTATCCAGTTCTGGTTGCCTAGATATAGGAAGGATGTTATTAAGTTGGAAAGGGTTCAGAAGAGATATATCAAGATGTTGCCGGGTATGGAAGGTTCAAGTTATGACAGCAATCTGGATAGGCTGGGACTTTTTTCACTGGAGCATGGAAGGTTGAGGGGCGAACTGGTAGAAGTTTATCTATACCTCTCATTACTTTTAAAGAGTTAATGGCAGTTTTCTTTTCCCTAGGTTGGGGGTTTTCAAGACATGAGAAGTAATTTTTTTTTAATATACAGAGGATGGCTCACGTGGAAAGAACTTCCTGAGGAAGTGGTGGATGCGGGTACAATTACAACATTTGCAAGATATTTGGATAAGTACGTGAGTAGGAAAGGTTTGAGGGGATATGGGCCGGGAGCAGGCAGTTGGGACTAATCTAGTTTGGGATTATGTTTGGCATGTTTTGGTTGGCCCGTGCTGTATGACTATGACATGACAGGTCAAATGGTCTCTTTCTGTGTTACAACCAATCTGCGATCCCATAATGAGACTAGTTGCCATAAAAAGTATTTTAATTGTAGGAGATAAATTTCAATTTATAACACAGCACTGGAAATCATATGCTCAATTATCAACAAATGCAGATGTGCAACAATCTTGGGAACTCTACCCTGAAAACTACCTAAAACGTAGGACTTGGTACCATGATTGCAGTCATAGTTACCCCAAGATACACGAGGCATCTTCAGGACCACACTGAAGAGATTTGCGTATTGAAAACCATTAAGACTTACCACATGCAGTTATGGCTCAGCCTGCATATGCCAGTTAGTGGGTGACTGAAGATGTACAGTGGCCATCCATATGCTGCAACAGCAAACTGCATGTAGTGAGCAGAGTTCTCCAATTCTATATCCAGCTCCTCAGCCTGGTAAAAACAATAGATGATGCCAAGACACATAACTTAATAAGATATACGGAACAGAAACTAGGTTCTCAGGTCAATTCTAGGAAACTAGGGAACTAGCTGGCTCAAGCTGCTTCTGTCCTGGGTATTAGTCACAGGGTACAACACATCAATGCATCTAATAATCTGCAATTTATGAGCAGCTTACTAATGCATGGTGGTCCTTGCAGATACTTCCACATTGATGCTTTCAGGTCAGCACACAATGGGGGACTATTGGGCGACCGTGTGCAAAGTGGCAGAATGCTTAGTAATCCAGTGTTTCTGGTAATTAATGCATGATTACATGTTTGGTATATGGCTGAACACTGCTGGAGTGCAAGCAAAATTGGTAATACATGACATATTTACAGTTGTTAACATTGAGCACCAAACAGAATCCAAGTGCTGACACCATACATCACTGGCAGTGGTACAGCAGCAAAACATGTGAAAAACTAGTCTCTGGTGAGCCAAGAGCTTCTTTCTGTCCCAAAATTGCAAAGGAAATATTGCTGGGGTCAACAACCAAAAGACATCTTAAAAGGGATATAACTCCCACAATGATTAGAAAGTAGAGAGTGTTACTACAAGTTGTTGAGGCGAAAAACAGATACATTTAAGAAAAGGCTAGATAAGCATGAGGGAGGAAGCAGCAGATCAGTGAGATGAAGAGGACTCGTGTAAAGCATAAAACGCCAATGTGGAAAGTTGGCTGAGTGGTATGCTTCTGTGCTGTAATATTCTGCTACTAGTGATCAGTGTTAGCCTTTTGAGAGATCTAAAGAAACGTTCTCCTTCCACTTAGAATACTGATGTTTAGTACTATCTGACACTGCAGAAATAAGCAACAGAGAAAAGTCACATCTTATGTATTAAAATTCAATTCCAATAATTGTGAAAAAGGAGAATAAGTTTGGGTCTTCTTGAGAAACTAAAAAGTCACTGTCAATTTAATAAGATTCAAAATTCTCAACAGAGAACTTACAGTTGGTGGTTGAGGGACAGTACAAGCCACCTCCTCCAGATCACTACACTGCTCTCTCTTATCCTGCTCCTGATGCAAAAGAGTCAGTCCTGCAGCGATATCACCAGGCACCAAGTCTGTGTCCTGCTCACAGAGATAAACCAGTAGAAAAGATGTAAAAATTTGCCTGTAAAATATAAAACTTCAAAGGAGTGTTTGTAAACATACATCCCGGCCTTTCCCCAAGAAAACTGAGCTAAAAGAATTAAGATTAGTTTAAAAATTGGTTCCTGGGAGGTGTGTGTCACCGACTGGGCCAGCATTTATTGCCCATCAATGTGGTGACAAGCAACTTTCTTGAAGTAATGCAACCTACATCAGGTAGATACACCCACAATGTAGTCAGGGAGGGATTACTAGGATTTGGCCCAGTAACAAGGTAGGATGTCAAGGATGGTGAGTGTTGGAGGGGAACTTGCAGGTGGTGGTGTTATCATGCATTTTCTTAGCATCTGACCTGCTCTAGTAGCCACAACATGTATATGTCTGGTCCACTAAAGTTTCTAATCAATGGTTACCACAATTTATTTGGGGGGGGGGGGGTGCATACAGGAGAATGATATCTACTGATGATAATGACATTAAATGCCATGGGGTGATGATTAGATTCTGTCGTTAGAGATGGTCATTACCCAGCATTGGGTACGGCATGAATGTCAAAAATAAAAACAAACAGGACAAAGGAATACTGAATTAAAACACAACATTGACTGTGAAACTGGGGCCTGTCTTGAACACACTAAATACCTCAAATTAGTGTCACAGCTGTACAGCACATATAGCCTTTCAGTCCAACATGTCTATGCTAACCAAATATCCTAAATAAATCTGGTCCCATTTGCCAGCATTTTGCCCATATCCCTCTAAACCCTTCTTATTCATTTACTCATCCAAATGCAAGGTCACCCCTCAACCTCCTATGTTGCAGGGAAAATAGCCCGAGTCTATTCAGCCTCTCCCTATAGCTCAAACCCTCCAACCCTGGTGACATCCTTGTAAATCTCTTCTGAGCCATTTCAAGTTTCACAACATCCTTCCCATAGCAGGAAGACCAGAACTGCATGCATTATTCCAAAAGGAGCCTAACCAATGTCCTGTACAGCCACAAAATGATATACCAAATTCAATACTCAATGCACTGACCAAGGCAAACATACCAAATGCCTTCTTCATAATCCTGTTAACCTGGGATTCCACTTTCACGAACTATGAACCTGCACTCCAAGGTCACTTTGTTCAGCAACAGCCTCCAGGACCTTACCATTAAATGTGTAAGTCCTGTCCTGATTTGCCTTTCCAAAATGCAGCATCTCACATTTGTCTAAATTAGACTCCATCTGTCACTCCTCAGTCCATTGGCCCATCTGATCAAGATCCCATTGTACCCTAAGGTAACCTTCTTCGCTGTCCATTACACCTCCAATTTTGATGTCATCTGCAAACTTACTAACCATACCTTCCAAGTTCATTTCAAATCATTGAAATAAATGACAAAAAGCAGTGGACCCAGCACCGATTCTTATAGCACACTGCTGGTCACAGGCCTCTAGTCTGAAAAGCAACCCTCCACCACCACTGTCTGTCTTCTACCTTCGAGCCAATTCTATATCCAAACGGCAAATTCTCCCTGTATTCCATGTGACCTAACCTTGCTAACCAGTCTACAATGAGGAACTTTATCAAACACCTTACTGAAGTCCATATAGATCATGTTCACTGCTCTGCCCTCAATACTCTTCGTTACTTCTTCAAAAAACTCAATCAAGTTAGTGAGAAATGATTTCCCATGTTGACTATCCCTAATCAGTCCTTGCCTTCAAAATACATGTAAATCTTGTCCTTTAGGATTCTCTCCAACAACTTGCTCACACCAACATCAGACTCACCGGTCTATAGTTCCCTGGCTTATTCCCATCACCTTTCTTAAACAGTGGCACCACAGTAGTCAACCTCCAGTCTTCCAGCACTTCACTTATGGCTATCAATGACACAATTATTGCAGGAAGGGGCTCAGCAATCACTTCCCTAGCTTCCCAGAGTTCTAAGGTACACCTGATCAGGCCTGGGCATTTATCCAATCCTATTCATCTTAAGATATCCAGCACTTCCCCTCTGTACTATAGACATTTTTCAAGACGTCGTTATATATTTCCCCATGTTCTCTATCTTCCATATCCTTTTCCACAGTAAATACTGATGCAAAATGCTTGTTTAGTATCTCCCCATCTCCTGTAGTTCCAAATACAGGTGGCTTTTTGATCTTTCAGAGGGCCTATTCTCTCCCTCGTTATTCTTTTGACCTTAATGTACTTGTAGAATCCCTTTGGAATCTCTTTAACCCTATTTGCCAAAGCTATCTCACGTCCCCTTTTTGTCCTCCTGATTTCCCTCTTAAGTATGTTCCTACTGCCTTTATATTCTTCTAGGGATTCATTCAGTCCCTGCTGTCCATATCTGACATATGCTTCCTTCTTATTCTCGTCCAAAACCTTAGTTTCCCTAGTCATCGAACATTCCCTACACTACAACCCTTGCCTTTCAGCCAAACAGGAACATACCGTCTCTGGACTCTCCATCTCATTTTGAATGCTTCCCATTTTCCAGCCGTCCCTTTACCTGCGAACACACCCCCCCCAGTCAACTTTTGAAAGTTCTTGCCTAATACCATCAAAATTGACCTTCCTCCAATTTAGAACTTCAACTTTTAGATCTGGTCTATCCTTTTCCATCGCTGTTTTTAAACTAATAGAATTATGGTCACTCGCCCCCCCCCCCCCCTCCATAACCCCAACCCCCAAATCATGAACCAACCAAGATCACGTGCTCCCTGTGCTTTATCAGCGTGACTTTAGCAAAGAATCAGGAATGATTAGATTAGATTCCTTACAGTGTGGAAACAGACCCTTCGGCCCAACAGGTCCATACCGACCCCCTGAAGAGTAACCCACCCAGACCAATTTCCCTCTGACTAACGCACCTAACCTATGGGCAATTTAGCATGGCCAATTCACCTAACCTGCACATCTTTGGATTGCGGGAGAAAACCGGAACACCCGGAGGAAACCGGGAGAATGTGCAAACTCCACACAGACAGTCGCCCGAGGCAGAAATCAAACCTGGGACCATAGTGCTGTGAGGCAGCAGTGCTAACCACTGAGCCACCGTGCCTCCCAACGGCACGGTGGTTCAGTGGTTAGCACTGCTACCTCACAGCGCCAGTGACCTGGGTTCGATTCCTGCCTCGGGCGACTGTCTGTGTGGAGTTTACACATTCTCCCCGTGTCTGCGTGGATTTCCTCCGGGTGCTCCGGTTTCCTTCCACAATCCAGAGATGTGCAGGTTAGGTGAATTGGCTATGATAAATTGCCCATAGTGTGAGGTACGTTAGTCAGGAGTAAATGTAGGGGATTCGGTCTGGGTGGGTTACTCTTCGGAGCGTCGGTGTGGACTTGTTGGGCTGAAGGGCCTGTTTCCACACTGTAAGGAATCTAATGACATAGAGATTGTTCTCCCATAAAGTTTAGGTCAGACAATATAAAACTTTGTTTTAAAATTTCCATGTCTGACATCGGCAACTCTCTCATGATTAGGAATTTTCTATTTGATGGATGGGCCAACTTGAACAGTCCTGGAGGTCACAAAATTGACAAAAGGAAAAGAAAGGCCCCTCTTCCCATAATTACAATCACCGGACAGGACGAGAAAAAAAACAGGTTAGCCATGGAAAAGAGAAGTCTGGGAAATTTCTCTCTGACCTCCTCAGTTGATCAAAACTAGACCAGAACATTACACAAACCAAGTGGGACCTATAAAATCACTCAGCTTCTGTATAATATGATTGTAACTGAATCAGGAAGCATTCAACTCTCTCGAAGTGAGATTAGGAGCAATTACAAGAACCTTTACTCATAATTTAGTACAAATCTAAAGTTCTTCCAGGTCACAAAAACATTTCATCAAGGCTTAAACTTTCAAAAACATTTATATTGCTCAAGAAAAACAATAAAAAATGAACACAAACTTTTCTGTACAGTTTACTTTAAAGTCAAAAGCTTTATAAAAAATACAATGCTTAGCAAACCTGTATTTAACATAGATAAAAACAAAGTGCTAAAGAAACTCAGCAGCTCATCATCTACATATAAAAAGGTTCTGATCCATTACGATTCATCTTCAAAAGTATTGATTGTTTATCAAATGAATTGCTCCACTATGCTATAACAGCCCTGACTTAAATTTTTCTTCTTATGCCCATGTCAAAATGGCCTGTGGCATTAAACCACATGTTTCCCATTTTAAAAAAAGTTTAAAAAAATAACTTACCAGAAAAAAGGCAGTAAAGAGTTCTGCGATGTCTGTAAAGGCAGCCCGGTTGTCCTGTGTATCTTTTGTAACGCAGCAACACATCAACTTCAACCTGCACTCCCATACCCGTGCCGCTATAGATTTTGCTTGGACTGAGTCACTGCTTTCCAAGTCACGGGCTGTGCCTCCTAAGTAGTTTAAATGTTTGGGTCTGCCCAGAGGGTCGAAGAAAATTAAGACAGCAACCACCGTGAAGAGTAAGAAAACCCAACTGTGAAAAGGTTATTTTTTTCAGGATTAGTGTTGAAATCTCAAACAGGACTTCTGTTAAAGAAAAAAACAACATGATTCCAAATCTATTCCTTAGATTTTACAGTTCAGTTGTAGCTCAACAAATAGTGCTCTTGCCTGAATTAGAAGGGCATGGATTCAAGTTCAATTCCGGAAACTGGAGTACAAGATCAAGGCCAACAATCTCAATGCTGCACTGTCAGAGGTGCCTTGTTTCAGACAAATCATAACTTTTACAATCAATAAGCTATAAATGCTTTCTTACCTAGCAATGACAGCTATAGTAATTGTGTTAACGACGGAGGGAGCACAACCCTGGCTTTTGTCATTGACCCAGACAGCACCCAAGATTGCCCAGACCAGTTCAGGTAAATAAAGAGTAGTACGGACGTAAATCAGAATTGGGATATGTCGTCTCGGACCTGGCTTAGTGATTGTTCCTGTAAAGAAGGAAACCAAGAATGTAAGGAGTGTGGTAATTTGCTGTTTTTCTTTCATGCTAGATGTCATACACTTCTGGGAGGATAAGCTGGCTGCAGTGCTATTATGATCAGGGTGGAGTAAGGTTTCTAGAATTTGAATTTACTCTGAGCATACAGTTCTCAAATTTATATCTATTATGTCACTTGAGAGAGTTAGACAGGGCCTCAGTTTAATGCCTTATCCAATCGATGACATCTTTGACAGTGTAGTATTTCCTCAATACTCCACTGAGAGTGTCAACATGGAATGAATAGGCAGCTTTTGGATTGTCGGACAGAGCTGAAAAGAAACTCCGCTATTACTTATGCAAATACCGCCACACCCACTTCTTCCCTCTGCATAGCAAATAAGTATAGCTAGATTTTTCTCACCTCCAATCCAATAACAAGCATCCTAAAATGCTTTGAAAATTAATAAACAACATTATTTCAAAACAGTTGTCACAGGAAAATACACTAATTTTGTGCTTTCAATGACCACTAGATCCTTCAAGCAGCTTCACAGTTAGAGAGCAGTCACTATTGTAATTTGGGACATGCAATAACACGAGCGAGAAAGGTGATCCGAAATGGGATTCAAAGATATCTTTCAGGGAAGATAGAGAGATTTAAAAACAAAATTCTGTATGGTAAGGCCAAGACACTGAAAGGGCAGACAGTGAAGGTAAGAAAACGTGTGCATCCTATACATGGGGCTGTCACGTACACAAAAGGCAAGGGTTTGTCTCAGTCTCTGCCGCCCCATGATTAAAATCTGCTAAGTCAATATAGACTTTTAAGTCGATGTTTCTGAATACTACACCAGGAAGAACGTTTATTCACCCAGCCACCAATGGAATAGCTCACAGATATTCAATTAAACCCTCTATACAGAACTTCAATTCACTTATGTTTACATTATTTCATGCAGCTTGAGCTTCACTGGCTGGGTGAGCATTTATCCCATTGAGGTGGTGGTGGTGAGTTCCTTCTTCAACTGCTGCAGTTCATTTGGTACAGAGACAACTATAATTTTATTAGGGAGGGAGTTCCAGGATTTTAACTGTAAAGGCACTCCTATACATTCCTTTCATTACCCTTGGCTAATTTCTGCGAATTCATTATCAGAAGTTTTTTGTGCACACCCTCATTTGCATCTTACAATTTTAGTTCAAGCAACAAAGGCAGTCTTGCTCATTAAGAAGTGACTGCACAATTATTTCGTGCAACGGATTAATATTCACCTTGCATACTGACATAAACAATCACAGAAAGGACCAAGATAATCGCAGCTAAAATAACAATCAAGACCACAAGATAGCTGGGGAGGAACCCTCCTCCTTTACAGTCGAACTGTCCTCGATGAGTCAAGTACAAAGCTAGGATTCCAATCCACCTGCAAAATAAAAAGGGATAACGAGTTGGTCAGCTTCCCAACAAGTCTGTGCAATAGACACACTGAGTCAACATCAGTTGACATGCTTAAACCTCCTTTTTAAAACAAAACGTGAGTAAATTTATAATTTTTGTGGTGCAGTGGAAGAATCTCTACCTCTGAACTAGAATGTCTAGGTTGGAGTCCCACCTGTCACAAAGGTAAATCATAACATGTCTAAACATGCGAATAAAAATATTTAGCATTCAACAAGGACATTTTCCCATCAAAGTTATATATCAGGTGAACCAAATAATCATCACAAATCAGAGACCACTGCAAAGTTTGGGGGGGGCGCAGGTAGAGAGACACACAGAGGCAGGCAGGCAGAGAGAGAGAGAGAGAGAAATGAGAGACAGAGGCAGGCAGAGAGAGGGACAGAGAGAGACACAGTCAGAGGCAGGCAGAGAGAGACACAGAGGCAGGCAGAGAGAGACACAGACAGAGGCAGGCAAAGAGAGAAAGAGAGAGAGAGACAGAGGCAGGCAGAGAGAGAAAGAGAGAGAGAGAGAGAGAGAGAGAGAGAGAGAAAGACAGAGGCAGGCAGAGAGAGAGACAGACAGACGCAGTCAGAGAGAGAGAGAGAGAGAGAGAGAGAGAGAGAGAGACAGACAGAGAGAGAGGGAGAGACAGACAGACAGAGGCAGACAGAGAGAGAGAGAGAGACAGAGGCAGAGAGACAGATGGGAGGGGGGAAAAGGTGGAGAGAGAAAAAGGGTAGAAATACAGGGAAGGAAGGCTGTGGAGGATGTGGAGTGGTGCAGGGAGAGAGACATAGTAAGAGAGAGCGATAGGAGAGAGAAAAGAGGAGACAGAGTGTTAAGGAAATCAATGGGGCTACATGTTAATAAGCCCCCGGACCTGATGGGTACCATCCCAGGATTTTTAAGGAAGTAGCTACAGAGATGGGGGAATACACTGATACCAATTCAATGCAGAGGATTGGAAATCTGACAACTTAACACCCTATTCATAGATAGAGAAGTCAAACTTCAAGTAACTATAGACCTGTCACTGGTAAAATGTTTGTGAGTATTATAAAGAAATGATGTAGGTACTATGGACACCACTAATTGCCAGCTCAAAGTGGAGAAGATATCCAAGGAGGTTGACAATAAAGGAAGTAAAAGCAGTCCGTTTAGAAATACATGATACAATCATGCATAGTCAGTGTAGTTTCATGACGAGGAAATAATGCCTGATACATTTATTAGAATTCTTTGAAGAGATACAAGCAGGATAAAGCTGAACCAGTAGATGTAATATACATGGATTTCCACAATATGTTGATGTAAGACTACTTAACGTCAGAACAGCCAAGAGTGCTGGGGGATGTATATTTGTACGGATAGACAAATGGCTATATTAATTAGCTAGAAAGTCAAACAGTTGAGATTAAGGGGGTTTTCAGGATGGTAATCAGTAAATAGTGGAGTGTCACAGGTTGGGACCACAATTATTTACAATACATTTAATGACTTGGATGATGGAAGTGAATGTACTATCATCAAGTGGATAACACAAAAATAGGTGGCAAGGCAAGTTGTCAGGGTGACATCAAAGATCTATATAGGGATGGAGGCAGGTTTGGTGAGTTGGCCAAACTTGACAAATGGAATATAATGCGGCAAAGTGTGAGTTATGCACTTTGGCAGGTAGAATTGATGAGCTGAGTATTATTTAAATAGGGAAAGACTGCAGAAAGTTGCAGCACAGAGGAACTTGGAGGCCCTCATGCATGAATCACTAAAAGCTAGTATACAAATTCAGCAGGTAAAAGAGAAGGCAAATATAATATTGACCTTTATTTTAAAGGGAATGGAGCATAAATATATGAAGGTCCTACTAAAATTATACAAAGCACTACTTAGCTGGAATACTGTGAAACTCGTTATCTAAGGAGGAGGATACTAACACTGGAGGCAGACCAAAGAGGTTCACTAGGTTGATTCCAGGTAAGGAGGATTTTCTTATGAGAAGTTGAGTTCAATCTGCACTGATTGGAGTTAAAGGAGACTTCATTGAAATGCACATGATTTTTAAGGGGCTTGAAAGGATAGATGCAGAGAGGTTATCATTTCCTTCTTATGGGAGAGTCTAGGTCTAGAAGGCATAAACAGTACGGGAATCAAGGGTTAAGGAGATAAGGCAGTAAAGTGGAGTTGAAGATTCCAATCAGCCATGGTCTCGCTGAATGACACAGCAGGCTCAATGGCCCAAATGGTCGACTTCTGCTCGTGTGTCTTACAGAACTTATTGCTTTGCAAATTGCAAAGGCTCACAATCCAAAGATACTTCTTTCAATCCCGGGGAACAACACATATCTTTTCTATGAATGCACGATCTATATATTGTCTACTAAAATAGAGATTTCAGTTATTACCTTTAATGTAAAATAAAGTTGCATTAATGAAGCGATTTTATTGCCCTCAGGATATGTTAAAGTATGTGCAGCAAATTGACTAAATTTCAAAGAAAGTGCTTGATGTTGCAATATGGGAAACTTGGCAATGATTTCCACAAACTGAGAGAATTTTTCCCCTCTCAGAGGGGTCAGGTAACTATGGAACTTTCTCAACAGGTCATGGAAGCAGAGTCCTTGAATATTTTTACAGGATTAGTGGATAGATTCTTGATTTAAAAAAAGGGGTGAAAGGTTACTGGGGTAGGCACAAATGTAGAGTAGTCAAATCAGCCATGATCTTACTGAATGTTAGAGCAGACTCGATGATCCAAGTGGCCTAATACTACTCCCAATTCATACCTTCATCTGACCATCTAAAGGATGCACCCTACAAAGCACAATATGCTTCAAATGCCCGTCAGATGCAAAATTCCACATTTTCTACATTAACATTAACTTAATTAGTTGTCTTCTTATTATTAACTGATTCCCAATGCTAACAATCTGTCACAAGACCTAAGGGATCAGGAGTCTATATATGATGCATAACTAATCCAGAACTTGGCCCTACAATACGGACAAAAAGGCTGTATAACATTCCAGACCCGCTTGCATAGGAGAGTAGATGGCAAGTTAGTTCTTCTCAACTGAATATGGAATTTGAGCGTTAATCATGCATGCAACAAAACGGAAGATTGCACAAAAAAGCGCAAGACACACCTAGTGCAAGATCGTTCTGAGAAAAAGCCAGCATTTTCTCAAAAAAGATATGTCACAAATTGTGTTTCCAATTTGTAAAGGAATTTCGCTACGTTAGCGTCTATAAAAAGTTACGTTTTATCATACGGGCTTGCACCAACTTTACACCTGAAATTAAAGGCTGAGGTTTGAGTAAGAAATTGCCAAACTGTAGGTTATGAAACCCGATTATGACTTCTTCATCCTCTTCTAGCCATTAGCAACCTATGTCCCAGGGTCTGGAATTCGCTCCCTAAATGTTTACACTGTAAAACATCCTTCAAACCTTTCCTTTTCGACCAAGTTTTAGCTCTCACGTTCCGATTCTTGTAATACATCTTGCTTTGTAACACTGCTGAGATACACCTTGGGGCATTTTACCATAAATGTATCAGGCAAATGCAAGTTACAGTGTAGCCTTTCATTTCGCGAGATGATTTTTTTGAGTTTCAATAAGTTAAAAACAGAACGATCGTATCATTGAAACAGCCTTTCGAAATTTCAGCGCTTCCCCCCACCCCCCACAACCCGAACGAGTTGGTTCACTGCTGGAAACTGTCAACCCTCCTTAAACATTCCCACATTGGGCAATAAACGTTGCCCACACTGCAATAGTACAAACTCAAAAGGGTCGGTGCCAGTAAATTCCGTTGAGATATTCATTCTCTGAAGACTGAGCCATCTCAGGTGACATTTTAAGCTGAATAAAGGTAGAAATGGCCTTCGGGCTGGATGTGAAGGAGCCGCCGTCAGGGGTCCCGGAGGAAGGGGAGGGGGCGGTCTCTACTCACCACAAAATCCGCAGGAGCAGCTCCAAGGCCCCGGGAAACACCAGATCATCGCTGGCCAGGGACCAGCGCCTCCCGAATACCACCAGCCCCGGCATCTTTCTCTGGCTGGCTGGCTGCTTCCCCCCGCCGTCAGGCCACCCAGCCACTGACAGCCCCCAGAGGCGGAGTCCGAGCCGGGAGAGAAGATCCAGAAGCTGCCATTAGCGAGTGAGACAGAGACCCACCCGCAACAAACCCCCCTCCTGCAAACAACGCACCGCTCAAAGGTTCCGCCTCCAATACTTAGTCCTACCCCCTGGTTACAGCAGAATGATGTCACTTTTTACCTCACATTAAAAATAACAGGATTACAGGAACAAACAAAAACTTGGAAGGCTTTAAAAATAAATAAATGACTCATTTCATTTTTATCTGTTTATTCGTGGCCGTCGAATCTCGGTCTTTCTTCCCCCTCCAGCCCATTTGCGGGTAAATAACACCCCCAGATGTCTCCATAGTCCCTTTTCCTACTCTACATGTTTGCTTTTCTGCAACATCATATGTAGGCTAATAACATTCAAACCTCAACTTGCCCAACTGTTGTCAAACATTAAATCAGATTGCATATATCTAACATCCAAAACTGGATGAGTAGTAATTTCTGCCAATTAAATTATTGCCAATTCTGAAGCCATTGTCTTTAATCTTCATTCCAGACTGTGTTCCATAACTGCTAGCTGTATCACTCTGCTGAAGAATTCTTACTGGACTCAAAACATTTTAAGTCTTGTCTCTCCATAAATGCTGCCAGATCTGCCAAATTGTTCCAGCATTTTCTGTGTTTTTTTATTGGTTCCATCCCTTGCCCTGGTAACTGTCTGAGCCCAGACCAGACTTTTTACAAATTTGGTGTCATACTTTATTGAAAATATCCCTTCAACCATATTTCCAGGTCATCACTCCGATTGCCTTTTGTCACTTGCATAATATTGTTAACAGTGTTCCCACCTCAGCTCATTGGCTGTTGATACCATCCCCAATGCCTTCATTACCTCCAGATTTAATTACTGCGACACTTTACCCTTTGTAACTTGAGGTCAACCAAAAGATCTGTAACCTAATTCACACCATCAAATATTGCACTGTGCTCACTGACCTACATTTGTTGCCTATTTTAGTATGTCTTGATTTTAAAATTCTCATTCCTAATTACCCTCCATATCCTGGCTCTCCATGTCTCCAGCTCACAACTCTCTGAGATATCTGTGCTCATCTTATTTTTGGTCTTTTGAATATTCCAGATTTTAATCACTCCATCTTTGGAAGCTGTGCCTTCACTATCCTCATCTCAAAGTACTCATCCCAAAGTAAAATTCTCTCCATTTACCTTGCTTGCCACTTTATATTTCCTGATGTGGCTCAGTTATATATTTTGTTTTATATTTTTCTGCAAAGTTCTGGGATAAGCAGAAAAATAGCAGCTTAGCTGAGTGTCAGTACAGAGGAGTCTGGAGGCTTGGAGCAGAGCAGGGACGGTTATGGACTAGGATTTGGTGCAGGTGGTCAGACCACACATTTAGAGGCCCTGCACTAAGTTGCTGCAATGTACAGTAATATTTATTTGAAAATTTTTACCTATCTTAATTCTTTAATGATATCTTATTTCTAACTTATTTTTAAAACTCTATAAAGTAACACAACTACTTTTTATTCCTCTTTTGCATCCACGATTTGAACCAAGGTATTTGTACCTAAGATGGTGCCATAAAAGGCAGACATTGAAAAGGTTTTCACTGTTCTACAATGAAATACATATTATAATAAAGGATATTCTATTCTAATATTCCTAAGTTTGTAGATGACAAAAAGTTGGGTGGGAAGGTGAACTGCAAGGAAAATGCAGAAACGCTTCAGTATGATTTGGACAAGTTGAGTGAGTAGCCAAGCACATGGCAGTCGAAGTATAATTTGAATAAATGTGAGTTTATTAACTTTGGTAGCAAAAACAGGAATATAGAATATTATCTGAATGGCAATATGCAATGAGACCTGGGTGTCCTTGTAGAACAGTTGCTGAAAGTAAGCGTGCAGGTGGAGAGGCAGAAAGAGAATTTAAGTATAGGAGTAGAATGTCTTGTTGCAATTGTACAGGATTTGGATGAGACCAGACCTGGAGTATTGTGTGAAGTTTTGGTCTCCTTACCTGAGGAAGGATGTTCCCCTATAGAGGGAGTGCAACGAAGGTTTATTAGATTGATTCCTGGAATAGCAATACAGTACTGATGTATTAGGGGAGCCTGGATTGGTTAGGATTATACTCACTGGAGTTTAGAAGAATGAAGGGGGAGCTCTTAGACACCTATAAAAATCTGACAGAACAAGATGAGGTAAATGCAGGAAAGATCATGTTGATGACTGATAAGTCTCCCGCCTGCAGTCACAGTCTAATCGGAGTAAAATGAGGAGAAATTTCTTCACCCAGAGAGTGGAGAGACTGGAATTCTCTTCCATCGGTGCAGTTATGGCCAAAACACTGAATGTTTTTAAGAAAAAATTAAATATACTTATTAAGGCTATAGGGATCAGAGGGTATGGGGAGACAGTGGGATCATGTATTAAGTTGGATAATCAGACTTGATCATATTGTATGGTCAAGCAAGCTTGAAAGGCCAAATTGCCAGCATCTGCAGTCCTCACTTTCTCCTTGAAAGGCCAAATTGCCCACTTCTGCTGTGTTTCTATTCTTCCTAAAAGAAGAAAGCTAAGATAGAGGTTGCCATAATTATGAGTGGGCTGGATAGAATAGACAGGAAGAAACTGTTCCTACTTGTACAAGGAACAAAAACAAGCATAAATTTAAAGTGATCTACAAAAAAATCAAGAGCATGATTAGGAAAACCTTTTTCACACAGTGAGTGGTTAGGGTATGCTATGTACTGCCTGGAATTGTTGTGGAGGCAGGCTCAATTGAGGCATTCAAGAGGACATTGGATGATTACTTGAATTAAGAATAATGAGCAAGGTTTTTGGGAAAAACCAGGAGATTGGCACCTGGTAATGGTGCTCATTTAATGAGCTGGTGCAGGCATGATGGTTCAAATGGCCTCTTTCTGCATCGTTGCAATTACTTAAGTTTTCAAAGTTATAACAAAACGTTTAATGGCATGATGAATTGATTGATGTCAATACATTGCCATTTTAACGATATGTTTACATCATCCAAATGCCATCAGGACATTTATTATAATAATTATTTTAATACTTTTAAAAAATGGATTAATACAGCTTTAAAGAATTAGTAAGTAACTGCTTTGTGGCATAAGCCTAGAGTCTGACAGAATCAATTCAGGAAATACCAGAGTAAATGTAAGATTGTTACTCTCAAAATAAAAGTAGATTAATATTCCACCATGGTAAGACTCATAAACCTGCTTAGAGTTTAGAAAGTAAACAAAATGTATAAGTACAGTATTGTGCAATTTGATTAAAGCTTTATAACTGAACTTTTAAAATAAAGAGCATGTGGAGTCTTTTTTTAGATTATTGCCAAAATTATGTAACTTTTGTTACATGCATCTGATTCTATCACCTTCATTCTTGTTTTTGATTGGGTGAAAATGACCAATCCAAATGTATTTTAAGGCAACAAAGTAAGTAAAACCTAATATACCAAGAAAGATTATCTATATTACCTGAAAATGGTATTTGCTAATTGGTTGCATTGTATAGAGACCAGAATCTTGTAATGGTATGCAACGATTTGAGTTTAACTTGCACTTAGTGCTAACAAAGTTTTCTCATATACATGCTTGATGCACACACAGTAGTCCACTAGCTGACAATTCATTTTTAATGTTAGGAAAGAGTGAATTGAAGCATTCACTTTCTTTTAGAATGAAAACTGCTCCATTAAAACCGATGGAAGGAAACTAGGTGGTGCAGTGAGCTTAGAAGCTCAGAAGCCTTTTACATCTGAGAGTTTGGTTGAAGTTATGCTTCTGGCTGTGTTATCTATACCTTGAGTTTAAAAGAATGAGAGATGGTCTCATTGAAACAGTTAGAATTTTTAAGGGGCTTGACGTGGTAAATGCTGAGAGAGTATTTCCCCTCGTGGGAGAGTCTAGGACCACAGGGCATAGTCTTAGAATAAAGCAATACTAATTTAAGACTTAGATGAAGAGGTCTCCTTTTCTCAGAGGGTTGAGAGTTTCTTGCCACAGAAAGTTGTGGGAGCAAAGTCCTTGTGTGTAAAGGGTCAGATTTATCAGTTGTGCATCTAGGGTTATGGGAAATGTAGACATGAGGAATGTTAAATCAGCCATGATTCTATTGAATAGCAAAGCAGACTTGAGGGGCCAAATGGCCTACTCCTGTTTTTACTTTGTACGGTCTTCTAACACTTTTGTGACATTTTATCAAATGCAACCCACTCCTTGTAAACTTGGGACACCAAAAAACTCAAAACTCACAACAGGATCCACTTCAAACTATCTTAAGTAAAGACTTTACATTTTGTTTTTTGTTTTACACAACCTCCAAAGAAATTCACAGCCAATGAAGGTGTAATCACTGTTGTTGGGAAAACGGTAGTTAATTAATCCCACAAATATCAATTAAATAAGTGCCAGATTACCTCTCTTAGGAGTTGATTGAGGGATAGATGTTGACATTGGGACAATTCCCTTGTTTTGCTTTGAATGGTGCCATTGAATATTAAAATCCACCTCCGAAGTCAGATGGGATCTTGGGGACTTTTCTCAAATGAAGGATGCCTCTGCTGACAGTTCACCACATTCTCATCACTGCATAGATGTGTCAGCATTGTTTCTTATAGTGTAACTCAGTTGTAACACCCTTACCTCTGAATTTCCAGATTCAAGAGCCACTACAGGATTTAAGCACATAAGTAAGACTCAGTGCCTACTGAGGGAACACTACATAAGCAGAGGTGTGGTCTTTTGATGTGAAATATTTTAAGCTGAAGCTCCACCAGCCTGCATAAGTGAACATAGAAGATCCAATGGTTCTATTTTAAAGAGCAGATTGTTCTTGCTAATATTTATCCCTCAACATTATGAAAAAGGTTACATTGCTATTTATAGAGGACTGCTGTATGCAAATTGAATGGTGCTTCCTGCCTTATAATACCTAATATTAATGTAATTCAAAAGGAATTAATTGGGAATGTCAGATGCTGAGGGGTTACGTTATAAAGGTTTATAAAATCATGATGGGCATGGAAAAGGGTAAATAGACAAGGTCTTTTCCCTGGGTTGGGGGAGTCCAGAACTAGAGGGCATAGGTTTAGGTTGGGGGGAATTTAAAAGGGACGAAGGGTCAATATTTTCACACAGGGGCTATGAGTGTATGGAATGAGCCACCAGAGGAAGTGATGGAGGCTGGTCCAATGCAACATTTAAAAGGCATTTAGATGGGTATATGAATAGAAAGGGTGGGCCAAGCACTGGCAAATGGGACTACTTAGGTTAGGATATCTGTTCAGCATGGACAAGTTGGACCTCTATACGTGTACAGGCCAAATGGCCTTTCGCCATAGGTGATGCCTCTGGACCCATCAGAGACTACAATAAAATTAGAACTCGGTTGTAGAGTTACTTTTATCTACAAGAACGCATACTTAGACAGAAATTATCGTTCTGCAATTAGCTAAAGCTTGTAAACATATTGTTGTTAGTCCTGTAGAACCCAATAATAAAACTATAGTACACGCATCTTTGAGGTAGTATTATAATAAATGCTCGCTTTACAGGCTGTGCAACGTAGCCATCGTTTATAAGCAATTGGGAACATTGAGTGTACTGTTCCAGGCAAAAAGCCGTGTGTCAGTTTACTGCAGGGCCCCCTTCTCACTGCTATCGGAGAGGCAGCATATGTATGGAATTTATGGTCAATTCCTTAAATATCTTTGTGGGTGCGGAGAAAGGGTAAGTCAGCAGTTTTTTCGGGAAGTGGGAAATAGGAGTCTGAAAGTGTGGCGCTGTATCCTAACTTTCTCCACTTGGGAAATAGGAGTCAGTTAGGCACGCGTGATTGATGGATTGATATCTCATCTGCATCTCAAAAAATCGTGTCCCAAACGCTGCTGGATAATCTGTCTTTGGGCGTATTGGCTGCGAAAAAGTTCCGTCGTGTTTTCGATGCAGAAAAACTGAAATCTTTTGAGACAAGCAGTTTGCAAACTTTCAGGAGAAAGTGCAGTGAATGATTGCATTTGATACCGGTTCACGTTACGAAAAGAAATGCACATTGCTGTAAAGTTGATGCAATCTGAAAGTCTATGGTAAGAGAGCTAGTTAAGTCCAAATCTGAAATTCCTTCCAATGGAGACCTCTCCCTCTACTGGATAATTAGGAGAATTATGAAATACAATGTTGCCCCCAAAACCTGTATAATTTTGCTTGAATCATTTAAAACGATATTGATTTCCTTTTGTATCAAAATACTTCCAAATCCTAACACTTTGCGGTGTTGGTAATTTGAGTGTGGTGCTGGAAAAGCATAGCAGGTCAGGCAGCATCCGAGGAGCAGCGCACGCTCTCGATTCTAATCTCCAGCATCTGCAGATCTCACTCACCCGGTGTTGGTAATTTATCGGTTGACAAGAAGAAAAAAATAAACATTGGAGCTAAGAGTTACCATACCCAAAACATCTGAAGAGAAATCAACGTTCTCAGGAGAAAAGTATCAGAACAAGGAGGCATAAAATATTAACTAAGGTTGAAAGGAAAATTAACTTTGAGGATAGTAAGCAGAGGAGGCAAGATAAATGACATTGTCATGCAACTGAAACGGTATATTGAACAATATATCATTTTAGTTGCATGACACTGCAACCAGTTGCTATAAATTGTCTTATGATCCTGATGAAGGAGCAGCGCTCAGAAAGTTAGTACTTCCAAATAAACCTGTTGGACTATAACCTGGGGTTATGGAATATTTTTAAGGCAGAGATATGCAGTTAGGACAAAGGATGTTAGGAACAGATAGGAAAATAGAATTAAAGGTGAATTGAATTGAATTTACTGTCATGTGTACCAAGGCACAGTGAAAAACTGTCTTGCAAGCAATACAGGCAGATCACATAGTTAAGTAGCATAGTTAAGTAAATAATAGGCAAACAGCAGCAAAAACAAAATCCAGGTACAGGTTAATGTTAAGAGTTTGTGAGTCCATTCATTATTCTAACAACAGTAGGGTAAAAACTGTTTCAAAACTGACTAGTGCTTGTTCAGGCATCTGTAACTTCTCCTGATGGTAGGGTTGCAGAAAAAAAACATTGCCAGAGTGGGATGGATCTTTAAGAATGCTGGCAGCCTTTCCTTGCAAGCAGGCCTGGTAGATGGATTCTATTGATGGGAAGTCGGCCTTTGTGATTGTTCAGGCAGAGTTCACTACTCTCTGTAACAGTCTCTGATCTGGAGTGGTACAGTTGCCATACCAGGTAGCGATACATTCAGACAGAATACTCTCGATGGCACATCTATAATAGTTGGCAGGGTCATGCCAAATTTCTTCAGCTGCCTGAGGAAGAAATGTTGTTGGGCCTTTGTAACCAGTGTGTCCACATGAAGTGGACAAGAAAGCTTGTTGTGGATGGCCACTCCCAGGAGTTTAACACGCTCCATTCGTTCCATCTCTGTGCTGTTAATGTGCAACATCCGGCCAAAAGTTAATAACAAGTTCCTTGGTTTTGACAGCATTGAGAGGCTGTTCTGTGCACCATTTTTCCAGGTCTTCCACCTCCCATCTATAGTCTGTTTCGTCACCATCTGAGATCAACAGACTATGGTGATGTCATCAGCGAACTTGTAAATTGAATTAGCATAGTATTTGATGACACATTCATAGGTATACAGTGAGTGAGCACACACCCTCGGGGGTGGTGGCTCCAGTGTTGAGCATTAGTCAGGATGAAATATTGTCCCCAGTCTTTACTAATTGTGGCCTGTGGGTCAGGAAACTGAGGAACCAGTTGCAGAGAGTGGGGCTTAGTCAGGAGATCACTAAGTTTCGTAATCAATCACGAGGGGATAATAGTGTTGAAGGCTGAACTGTAGTCAATGAATAAGATTCTTACATAGCTGTTCTTGGTGTCAAGATGTTCAAGGGAGGAATGAATGGCAAGTGATATGGCATCTGACATGGATTGGTTGGTCTGAAAGGCAAATTGGAGTGGGTCAAGAGTAGTGGAGAGGCTGGCGTTGATTAATGCCATGACCAGCCTTTCAAAGGACTTCATGACCACTGCAGTTAGGGCCACTGGATGATAGTCATTGAGACATGCTGCACAAGTCTTTTTAGGCGGCCCTCTTGAAACAGGCAGGGACAGTGGTCTGCTGCATGGAGAGGTTGAAGATGTCCAAGAAGACCTCTGCCAGTTGATCTGTGCATGGTCTGAGTGCACGGCCTGGTACTCAGTCTGGTCAGAGACTATTCTGTTAAATAGTGGAGCAGACTCAAACTAAATGGCCGACTCCAAATTTGTCTGTTCAGCAAGACCTGGTATTAAACGTTTTGTTTTTGACTTTCAGCATCAATGATATCTTGTTCTTGGATTAGATTAGATTCCCTACAGTGTGGAAACAGGCCCTTCAGCCCAACCAGTCCACACCGACCCTCCAAAGAGTAACCCACCCAGACCCATTTCCCTCTGACTAACACTATGGGGCAATTGTGCATGGCCAATTCACCTGCTCTGTATATCTTTGGACTGTGGGAGGAAAGCAGAGCACCCGGAGGAAACCTACGCAGACACAGGAAGAATGTGCAAACTCCACACAGACAGTCACCAGAGGCAGGAATCGAACCTGGGGGACCCTGGTACTGTGAGCCACCCCAAAAACAGTAATACTAAAGTTAGATATCACAAAAAGCATCTTTAATAAAAGATTTTCCTATCAACAAACCACATCACATTCTTTCACAAAGAAATTTTGCTATATGAGCAAAACAATGCCCAGCTTACCTTTGCTGCATTTGTTTTATCTGTAGTATGGACCAGGTAATTTCATGTTTAAGTTATTTTTGGCAATTCACAAATCAAAACTCCTCCAATCCAGCAATAATTTACTATACAAATACGGTAAAGCCAACTTACTTACATTGAGAACTACCTAAACAAATGCACAAGCTGTTGCATGAAGGTTGAAACAAAACTCTGCTGCCTGTCTGAATATCATACCTGCTCATCATAAGATCTCATTTATCACCACCCTGTGCTTGATGGCTTACATTATCTCTCAATTAGTACATGGGAGCAGGACTAGGCAATTTAGCTCAGAGTCTACTTCACTATTAATAAAATCACAGCTTACCTGGTTATGGTCTGAGTTTCACTTTCTTATATATACTCCATAACCCTAGACTCCCTTGTCTGTTAAAAATCCAAATTTACTGTCCGAGATTGATTAAAAACCATACCTCCATGACTTTTTGCAAAATTCCAGAGTCTAACAACCTAGGAACAATTTATTCTAATTTGTCCTAAAAGGGAGACCCTCGGGAACTCAAGAAGGGTTCTGAAGGGTCACTAGACTCAAATGTTAACCCTGCTTTCTTTCCAAAGATGCTGTCCAACCTGGGTTTATCCAGTAATTTCAGTTTTTATTTTGTGTCTTTAGCGCAGTTATGTTTTATTCGCTTAGTTTTAATCTTCACTACAAGAGGAAACATCTTGTTAACTGCCTTATGCAGACACAGGATCTCGTGTTTCAAAAGATCATCTTTCTTCTAAATTACACTGGATACAGTTCTAACTTGTTCAGCTTTTCTTTATACTATAACCCATCATCCAGGATGGAGTTGAACAACTCTTGGGCAAACAACACCTTGATTTTAAAATTCAGCCTAGCTCCTCTCAGATCCCCAACCCTTCAAGATTTATGCTGTTCCCATTGACAGTCATGTTTTTGAGCTGCCAAGACCATCTAGTTCCCTCCCAATGACTTGGTCTCTCTTCAATCTTTTAAGCCATTTCATAAAACCTACCTCAGACCAAGCTTTTGACTAAATGCACCCAGTATCTTGTAGCTGGATGTCATTTGAAATTTTTAAAAAAGTCTATGCAGGCATGTTATGAAATGCCTCTGAAGCAGTTGAGACTTGAACCAGCCTTCTAGCTCAGAGGCATTTTGTTTGAGAATATCTTTGAAGCATCAAAACAATTACTTCATAAAAAGGGGTTATAAAAAGATGCTGTTTCACTTAATGCTTAGATCACATTTAGACAAAAACTGGCAGCACTTGAAAACCTATAAAAATGACCTCTTATTCCTCCAGTTGGACTAATAAAATAATTGGCCTAGATTAGTCATCCCCCAAAAATGGACACTGCAAATCAAATCCTAAAATTAACATGTAGGAAATAGGACAAGAAAATGAAGCAAGATTATGATCAAAGATCAAATTCATGTTTTCAAATTAGGATCTCGGAATCTTACAGATCCAAAGTCTTTAGATTAATAAATCAATAAACATACTAGAAATAACAGTATTTAAGACTTTGCTATGAGGAGATAAGTTTGAGTGTGGAATTGTAGACAGTTAGGACCACACATCAATAAATAGTTGGACTCTCCAGATCTTGCAGCTTCCTCACAAAACAAGTGTGGGACTTGGAAATCACAGCTTTCATAGCAAGATATTTCTGAAAGTTATGTGTAAGTTAAATTAAGTGTATAGTGACATACGAGAATACAACACGCAGAAGCATTTTCCATAAAATGTTTATTTGGGGCAGTATCACAAGATATCATGCAACAGCTTAGTGTGTAAAAAAAAACCAAGATAAACCTCCCAATGTTTTCAAAAGAGTGGTAGCGAAGACCAACAATTCTAAAAGTGATTTGTTCAACAAAATCCCAAAGATTAAACTCAGTCTCATGGTCCCTTGAATATCTAATGTTAAAAGGTCCAAATCACTTTTCAGTCAGTAATATGCACATCTAGTAAGGTTTCTGTAATCTTTATTCGTCATGTTCTATGTTCACAAGAACATATGCCAAAGGACAGAATACATGCATTCCATCTGAAGGTGGCTTAACCACTGATTGAATAAAGGAAACCTTGTCAGCCAGACAACAAGGCATATTTAATTATATTAGCTTCAAGAAATTCTAGTGTTTATGGGGGGCCGTGGAAAGAATGAATTCTTCAAAACAATTTGGCAAATTCAAATAAATACAGCAAGTGGTTGAAAAATCACATACCAGTTTTGCACATCAGATACTATGTTTAAGCAATTGAACTGGTCATTTTCAAATTTTATTTAAACAATTTGCACTTAATCCTTGTAAACAGCTAAAAGGGAAACACATTCAGTATTTCCAATTTATGCTCGTAAATTTTATTTTAAACCACTGCAAGTAATTCATCCTTTCAGTATATATTCCTTTTGTAGAAAATATATTTTTACACTGTAATAAAAAAGGCAAGATGCGTAAAACAGAAAACTGATGTTTGTGGTCCATCAGACTACAGAACAGCTGTTGACATTTAAATGCAATTCTTAAGTGTGTCCCCTTGCTCTCTGTCTCAGGCATCTTACGTTCTTGGTAAGTTTTCTGCTTCCTCTGCCTGGATGCAACCAACGACAGAAACGTAGATGATCTTTGGCACTTAAGCTGGTAAACTCAGCTTCTTTCCTTTGAGAACTAAAAGAATAAAAATTGAGAGAAAAGTTAAGGCAATAACGTTTCTTTTACAGACACATCTGTTTTAAAAAAAGTGTTATTATGGTTTAAGAGATGTAAGAAAAAAAGTTGAGAGATATGAAGAGCGGTCTGCTCAAAGCCAATAAAGTAAACAGCTTGTGTTTTTTTAAAAAAATAAGACATTAGAACAACAGAAGCCGCCTGAATGGTGAGTCAAGCTCCCACAGAACCAGGTTTTAGCTTTCTGCAGTTCCTAGGATCTTGAAACTGGAAGTTGAAGTGCTTATTCCTCCTCCCCCTAAAAGCTGGGGTTCTCTTCCTGTTGCTAGAATTGCACGAGAGAATCTATTTTACTGAATTTGCCTTTGCCAAGGCGTGTTTATGGGATGCTACTATACTGGAATAGTTAATTAGTTGTTAACACACATTACTTTGTTCAGCATTTTTATAGAGTTACAGTTAAGCCAATTCTTGTTTATATTTTGTCTGAACTGTAGTGTGAAAATAAAGTGTGTTTTGCTTAAAGTAGATCAGTTTGAGCAATCGAAATGCACCTGGAATACAACCTCCCAAAAATAAAATGTTAGGCTGTTTAACATATTTTGAGGGGGTTTGTCAAGTCCATGACAAATCCTTGACTCAACCTTCATGTCAAACTGCTTCACCATCAATTACTTCAATGTGGAATAACTTTTTATTTATTCATGAGAGACATTGGTATTATTAGCAAGATCATAATTTATTGCCACTCTGAAGGGGCTAGTGTGCCGTTTCGGGAATAGGACCAGAGCAAGAGTATTAGGTGCTCTAGACAAACCTTTAGATTTATTTTACATGAAAAATGATGCTATTCATTGTACATTCCCATTACTGCAATTTTCAAAGCATACTTACTAGAAGAAATTAATAGCTTTGTCTCCAGTTCATCAGATACAATGCTACTTGTTCCTGGCCAAATGTTTAGATCTTTTCAATTTGCACAATTTATATCACTGTTGCAATGATTAAGGTATTTATTATCTACTGGTTTGCAACCTGGGAATAGATGATGGGTTATATAAATTTGAAATTTCAGAAAATATAATGATTCAATGACAAGTTGGGAAAGACTATGGTAATACATGGAAAATCATAATGTATGGACATAGGCATACCAGTAGATCTAAATCTTTCATTCCCATATTACAGCCAGTTTACTAACATAGTTTAACGAATTAGAGTCATAGAGATGTACAGCACGGAAACAGACCCTTCGGTCCAACTCGTCCATGCCAACCAGATATCCTAAGTCAATTTAGATCATTTGCCACCAACTTGCCTATATCCCTCTAAACCTTTCCTATTCATATACAATACTCATTCAGATGCAGCATCTACCACTTCCTCTGATAGCTCAAATCCAGACACATACACGCTACCCTTTGCATGAAGTCACCCCTTAGGTCCCTTTTATATCTTTCCCCTCTCACCCTAAACCTATGCCCTCCAGATCTGTACTCCCCTATCCCAGGGAAAAGACCACATCTATTTACCCTATCCATGCCCCTCATGATTTTCTAAAACTTGCTAAGGGTCACCCCTCAGCCTCTGATGCTCCAGGGAAAACAGCCCTTGCCTATTCAGTCTCTCCCTACAGCTCAAACCCTCCTACCCTGACAATATCCTTGTATATCTTTTCTGTACCCTTTCAAGTTTCACAATGTACTGCCTACAGCAGGGAGACCAGAATTGAACAAAGTATTTCAAAAGTGGCCTAACCAATGTCTGATACAGCTGCAACATTACCTCCCAACTCAGATATTCAATACTCTGACCAATAAAGGAAGGTATACCAAATGCCTTCTTCACTATCTTATCTAATTGCAACTCCACTTTCAAAGAACTATGAACCCTCACTCCATGGTCTTGCTGTTCAGCAACACTCCCTAGGACTTTATCAATAAGTGCATAAGTCCTGCCCTGATTTGCCTTTGCAAAATACAGCATCTCATATTTATCTAAATTAAACTCCATCATTAATCCTTGGCCCAATGGCCCATTTGAATTAGCTTCTTCCTCGCATTAGTGACTGTCTAGTAGTTGCATCAGCCCTGCTCATTGGATCATTTACGAGGGCAGTTAAGAACCAGTTGTGTAGCTGCAAGCCTGAAATCATAGTTCAGACTAGGCAAATATTAGATCTTCTTCCTCAAGGACATTAGTGAAGTAGAGGTGGTTTTATGACAATCTGACTAACTGCGGCTTTTCTGCACATCATGTGCATTCCAATTCCCCAGCTACTTCTGTCTGAAATACAAAGTTTAACAAAGCATACTGCTCTGAGTACTCAATGTATCACACAAGCAAATGCAACTAAAACTGTATTGCAAATCACACTAACATAACCAGGTAATTGCATTTTGATGACGATGTTGGCTGAGTGAGGACCAGTGGTCATGGCTTTCCATTATCTAATGTGATCTCAACCATCCTAAATCAGCCTGTGATTATTTGAAAGACCCACCTCTGACCAGGAATGACTTCCTCTTTGTTGTATGGGAATATCAGCCCAGGTTAACCACTCAGGTCCTACGGTCAGACTTGAATCAGCTTCTGATCATCTTTGGGCTTATCATTTTTCATTTCCTGAACCAATATTTCTACCCAAATTTCATGTTCATGCTACAACATGCAATATTAAGAGAGCATAAAATCATAGCCCAAATACTCTAGGGCTAACAAACAGTATACATTTGCTAAAATATTAAATTAGGTTACTCCTCTTTTCACATACCACCTCACATATTCAACTGCCTGTGCTCTGGTTAAAATGGTTCGGCAAGTGTTAATGAAGCTTTCATGTATCAAATTTGTATATGACTTATCTGACAAAATGTTTTCATCCATAATAATCATTGATGGGTCAAGACTACATTTTACAGATATCTGTGAATGATTATTAAGGGTGCTTACTAGCAGTTGGATAGCTTGGGGACAGAGTGGATTCAAAATTGCACACTTTGGTTTCAATCAAGAAAGTTTGCGACACTTTTTCCACCACCTTAAATACAAGCACAACACTTGGTTCCTAAACAGTATATTGTATGAAACATGGAGAATGGAAAAATGCAAATATTCTATTCCTCACCTTTTGTGACATACAAATAGAAGAAGTCGCAGTAGAGAATAGTCTGAACCAAGCCAGCGACAATAGCAATGAGGTCAAAGAAACCCTCAAAGTAATAACGCCAGATCCAGTTGATAAGGTACAGGGCACGATACAAGCCGAGAAAGAAGAGATAATGAGTCGTGATGGTCTCTGCTTCACCTGTCTTGCTGATCATGAAGAGCTGGGGGAGAATTGCAACTGACTCCAGGTAAATAGAGAATGTCCACAGGATCTAGAAGAGAGGTTTTTTGAAACTTTAAGCTACAATTTCCATGCCGCTTGTACCCATACAAAGACATAGATTTTTGTCATCCAACAGCGCTGACTTATGTAATCCCACGGGGCAACTCACCAAAACTCCTTCTACAACACTTTTCAAAATTGTAACCTTTATTACCTAGGACCAGAGCAGTAGGTGCCTGGGCCAATACAAACCTCCAGCTCCCCTGCAAGTGAGGAGTCATTGCACCTTTAAAATAACTGCAATCCCATCACCGGTACAATATCCTGGTACTCCCTCCCTAATAGCACTCCCTGGGTACACTGACAAAGTTCAAGAACATAGCTCACTATCACTTTTCAATATCAAATAGGGATGGGTATTAAATGCTAGTGCTGCTAGACATCCCAATAGAACACAACATTCTGATATTAAAAACATAGACAACTCTAAGTTTACTTACAGTTCTGATCCAAATGTTCCATCCTTCAAAACAAAAATTCCATAAAACTGTGATAAGCCTCTTCCCATCTAAATCCCTCACTGCACCCCATTGCCATCCAAATTATTATTAATCTCACAATCCCAAATGTAATTCACCAGTGGAGGGCAAATGAACAGCAGCTAACAAAAGACTTTAAGTAATAATGTATAAAAATAAATGTATTAAAAGATGGCAGTGGCAGGAAATTTCTCAAAAGCAAATAGGCTTTGAGCTGACAACAAAAAGTAAACTTTAATGCCAAATTGGTTCCTTCAGGCTGGTGTTGCTGCAACATTGGTATTAATTACAGATCCCTGGTTACCCATAAAGCTTAAGTGTTTTTTTTTGCAGTTGAGCGGTTTGTTAGGTCAATTCACAGGACAGTCAACAGTCAATAATGTTAATTTGAGACTGAAGAGTCAGACAAGATTGAGCAAGTACATAGTTACATTCCTTCCCAAAGGTGTCCTACTGTTCATGCTTTCTATAAGCCTGCACCATATTTCACTTGCTGATCAAACATTATGACGGAACAACAAGATTTAAAAATCATACGCGGACTAGCTATTAAGTGGTTACTCAAGAAAGGAGGACATTTAGAGAAATGTTAGTTTTTCTACACTACACTACAGGCTGCTACCATAATAGGAGATGCAAAACAGTCAGAGATTACCAATGAGTACAATAACCAAAAACAGTTTATTTTTGCTGCTATTACACATCGTGTCCAGTCCAAGAAGATACCCTGGCAGAATCTCGAATCTATGCCCTCAGCTGGGACAGATAGATGGAGACAATTGGAAAAGAAAACAGAAAAATAAAACTACAAACAGCTTGTACTTAAACCTGGGTGAAAAACAGAAGTTAATACTTTTGGAAACACCTTGAAATCACCAAAAACAATTTAGACGTTTACCTCCATCGGAGAGAAGTCATGATTGACAAGGAACGACAATCCGCCCACAGGAACAACCAGAAATTCAGCACGGAACGTATCGTGGTTTCCATCATAGGTGGCCTTAAACTTGAAGTAGGTCAAGTACACCGTGGCAACTGAGCAAGAAATGTAGATAACCTTTTTTTTTTGAAAAAAAGGGTCAATTATTAACAGTAATAAAACTCTTGATCCAAGCAATCCTCAGCAATTCTGAAAGTTTACGTAAGCACCCAGAAACTCCAGGAGACCTATTATTTTTCCCCCTGCTTTGGAAAGGCCATGCTGACAGACAACCAGATTCAATACAACTGCGCTTGCAGCAATATCATAGTTCATTCAATACACTGGACTTCAATACATTTTTGTTAAACGTTTATCAATCAGGTCACCAATTTCCAAGCTTGTCTCATGCAGTATCTCCAGATTAAAAACTATGGAATCTTTGAAGAACGCAGGAGACATACAAAAGTTAAAACCATGATCTAAGATGTTTTCAATATAGCCAGTCTAGGACATAAACTGAACAAAACAATATTCAAAACATCAAATGCAAAATTTCAAACATTTTGCTTAGAACACGCATAGGAGAGACAGAAATTGTGTGCTGAGTTCAAATATGCAAACTTGGACATGGCCAGTACTTACAAACTTTGGAATGGTGAGGATGGACAAAGGTGTCTGTTACTTCATGGCAAGTGTTCCAATGCACAACACCGCAAAAGAGGTAATCCTAAACATCCTGCACTTAGAAATAAACGTTTGAAATAGTATTCATTCCACTGTCTGAGACTTACCTTCATGGAACTGTTGTACAGAGAAATGAAAATAGTGAACAAATCCAGGTATCGAGTGAGAAAGACCAATGCAAACAGAACCTGACTCTTCCCAGAGATACCTAAAGGAGGAACAAAAATCAACCAATGCAAAAATGCAATAACAGTTTGAACTAACAATTTTTCCTATTTTTAACCTGAAATAAATTAAATGCATACGCTAAATACTAAGGATTGTGCAAGAATCTCAAATTTGCATCATTGGGAAATCTAAAATCAGTTTGATGATATTATACTTTGTACTGGGGCCAATTAGACTGCATAAAGCATCCCAAATGCCTTTGGATGGCAAGATTTCCACATTATTTTAGCTCAACACCAACATTTTCATATATTCCAAGATCTAATTTACATTGCTCACTGCTATTGAGCTTTGGTATGATTGCTTCTATTGGACCAAAATCCCTTTCATTTTCCACTTACATTTATGTAGTAGCACCTTACTAGAATTTTCTCAGGGGAAATCACATTTAATTTTCCAAAACTGAATTTAATCTGATCCCTTTTGTGAAATAATGACATGACTGGGCAGGGGTGAGGGTTCCCCCAAAATGAGAAGGTCAACCCGATATAAATCTTATTTTGAAATTGATCATAGGATTATCCAAAACATTAAAACATCAAAGATGTACTGTCATCCAACAGTGCTGTCCTGCACTAAGTAGGTTGAAAACACTACACAGCCAAGTTCATGGAAGATAGTGGTCTCTTTATAGCCATCTACATAAAGATGTATGACAGCATTGGAATAGGTTATGTGCATACGAAAATCAAAATATGCCTACTGCATGCATATGGCATTGATTGGCATTAAGCCAGGAACAGAGATTAAAGACTTTGGCAAATCTTGGACATAAAAATAAATCATTCTCTAACTCTGAATGCAATTCAAAGAACAAGAGATTTAGAGATACAGATACTTAGATATTAAAATTACTATAAATTCTGTGTCTTATTGTCTTGCTTCACAACCACCCAAAGGAGGAGCAGCGCTCCGAAAGCTAATGTTTCCAAATAAGCCTGTTGGACTATAACCTGGTGCTGTGTGATTTTTAACTTTGTCCGCCCCAGTCCAAACACCAGCTCCTCCACAAAGAACAACAAGTAGTTTCTCAGGTTAGCCAAAGTAAAAACTAAATTAGGATAAGGAACATCTTCTCACTGTTGAGAATCATTTCCAGATTTGACTCTGACTAAATACTGGGTCATCAATATTTAATGGGAAGAACATTTTTTATATAGCTTCTAATTTGATTCAATTTCACAATGGCCTAGATAAACTAAGCTGTGAAACTGTCATCACTAGTTTGCTATGCAAATACCAAGATACTAACAGATACTGCTACCAAAACTTTAATGATCCCATTCTGAAGGAGGGTCACTGGACCTGGAACATTAACTGATTTCTCTCCACAGATGCTGCCTGACCTGCTGAGATTTTCCAGTAATTTCTGTTTTTGTTTACATTTAATGATATCAGCATTGCTTGGCAACCCATAGGACTACAATGTCAGTTTACAATAATTGAACTTCCAAAATTAGTTGACAGAAGCAAACAGACTGCAAGCTAAATGGAATGTTGCACCAAACTGGAATATTTAGCCCAAGAGGATTAAGATGTACACACACTCAGACCTCTCAGTAGCAGAAATACAAGTTTATTTTCCTTCATTGAGCATCTCAAAAATAATTTAGCATTTATCTGGCTCTAGCCAAAGGGTCAATAAAACTGCTTTCATAAACTCTCAGTGCAATGATACTGGAGTAATTTGCATTGTACAATCACTTCAAAACTTAACATGCCTATCAGGGTCAACAGCACAAATTAAACTTGGCTTGTTTTTATTTCCAGCTGCAGCCTATATAAAAAAAAAGCATTCTGAACTTCAAACATCCTCAACCCATTCAATCATAGCTCAAGATGACATGGACATTAATACAGGTAAAGTTTTCAACATTCAACTCCACTGCCTCTTGACTTCCTCACATTCCCTCCTCCCAAATATAGTACATCTTGCTAACAAGAAGTACAGACAATAAATGCCAGTCCTGCCAGCTATGCTCATCCTTATCATGAAATAATTCCAGATATCAGCTGTTTTTAAGACGTCTTGCTTTGTGATGGGATTTCATGCACAGGGAGGAGACAAAGCTGAGCAGAGGAATCACAGCAAATTTCAATTTGTCCTTAACATTCAAATATCTAACCTGGAAATCAATCCAATTCCTGAAACCTGGCTAAAGTAAACAGAATACATGCAATTCAGTTCAACTGAAAAAGCATCACACCCACAGAGGCTAGACATCTAAACAGCTCCATTCTAGACTGAGTAATGTTTTCCTGTTAAAGACTGAGGACTGCAGATGCTGGAGATCAGTGTTTAGATTAGAGTGGTGCTGGAAAAGCACAGCAGATCAGACAGCATCCGAGAAGCAGAAAACGTTGCTTTTCCTGCTCCTCGGATGCTGCCTGACCTACTGTGCTTTTCCAGCACCACTCTAAATCCTGTCTCCATTGTCTATTTGGTAAAGCAATTGCCTTTAGCATGTTGGCCTGTCTAGCTCTTACATACTGTTGAAGGACCACTTTCATAGTCCTCTGAAAACAAATTTTTTTTTAAATCAAACTCACACTCCATCATTTAGTGGAACTGTGTGATGCTAAGAAAACCAAATAGAATTCAAGAGCATTTAGGTGTCTATGCTGAAGAGCATTTAGGTCTGTTTTTAAGCTAGTTTTGGCAAATATTGATGAGTAAAACATCAGGAAATTTAAATATAACCCAAGTCTTTGAGAAGTGTAGCTCATTAAGCATTGCTAAGTTGCACCATTGAAATCAGCTCTTTGCAGTAACAGCCCAGTTTGGAAGTACACTGGATTTTTTTTTTGATGAGACAAAAATACTTAAAGTCCCATACATGCATTAATGACAGCACAATATGTTTTAAATAAAAGCATTCAAGCAATACATAAAAATAATTCAAATAGACGTACAACCTTTTTGAAAAAAGTCAGCACCAAGAAACCTGTCACCTATCTGGAAAATTATCAATAAAAGTATACAGCGAGCATATTTACGACCTCCCAGGTGGTTTAAACATTTAAAAGAACGTTTGCTCCAAAAAGGATGTATTCTGCATGTTTCTTTTTAACTGCAAATATAGTCCTCAGCACCTGAATAAGGAAACCCGTATGATTGAAAGCAACAGTAACGAAACACAAAACTGTCATTTCATAAAACCAAACAACTATCATGGGAACGTGTTATATACCTTTCTGCAGCGTAAATTTAATCAAATTTTAAGTAGATCTGATACAGAATATATAGACATATGAAACTAATTGTGGTGCTGGAAAAGCACAGCAGATCAGGCAGCGTCCGAGGGCAACATAAATTCTCCTGCTCCTCAGACGCTGCCTGATCTGCTGTGCTTTTCCAGCACCATACTCTTCACTCTGATCTCCAGCATCTGCAGTCCTCATTTTTTCCTCCACATACAAAACTAATCTGATTTTAAAGGAGAGGGACAAAGTAATGAAAACATTTGCTTTGAGAATCACAACTGGCACCTCCTGGTCCTATATTTCTATAAATGTTGGGCCAGGCGTGTTCTCTGGCTATAGTGTTAATCTGCAATCAATGTAGGAGGATGGAAACTCATCTGGCTAGCTTCCAGAGCTGGAGCAGACATCTCAACTCCTTTGGTACATAATGGCATTAAGATAACTAATCCCAGACATGAAAAGCAAAACCAGTCCCGACAAAGTTACATTTTGTGACTTTCCCCAAAGGATTTACAATACAGCTTCCTTACTTTCTTCAACAGTTGCTGAATGAAAAAAAAAATCTACAGTAACTGGATTATAAAATTGGGGGTGTACAGTTAATGCTAAATATAGAGAATATTGATTTAGGATAGTAGAGAATGCAGAAGCTATAAGGTGTTGGATTAATAATCAGCAATACATGCCCAAAATTTAAACAACAACCAGAACCCAAGCTACTTAACAAGGATAATTACAGGTAGTTAGTATCCTTTATTGTATTCATGACTTTTCCTCCCCAATATACTTCTCCTCTAATCAATTTCAAATCCTTTTCATAACAAGGGCATGTGTTGCTCTGATTTCATGGTACTGTCAGGCATCAAATGCAAATAAGTTTTGTATCCCTGCACAATTATATCCAGTGTACAGGAAGTCCTAGAAGCTAGCAGTTATCCTTTTGTTTTAGGTAATTTTACCATCCCTTTCAGCTGCACATACTGTTTGAACTGGAACAAGCTTTAAGGATTTCCTTTCTCATGAGAAGTATTCTCTCAGCACTTCAATTTCACAGGTTTCTTATTTAAAAACCTGATGTTACTGGAAGAAAAACTGCAACTGTATTCACGAGGGAAATGACAAGCAATTAAGCTGCCTGTTTGATCAGCTATTATATCTAACTCTTACATTAAGCAATCACAGGAACTGATTTATACTAATCCACAAAAGACAAAAAAGAAAGCAAGGTGGAAACAAGCAGTTCTACGATGAATTTCACCCTCTAAGTATCCAAAATCATTTCAACTCCAGCAAGATAATTTTTGAAATGATGCTGGACAGGGGTGAATATTGATCAGGACACAGACAATTCTCTAGGTCCTCCTTAAAACATTATCGTAGAATCTTTTAGATCTACCCTTGACGACAGTCAGGGCCTCAACATTCCATCCAAAAGATGGCATCCAAAAATATATCACTCCCCTAGCATTATTTTGAATCAACTTAGGTTGCATGCTTTGGGGCTGGAACCACAAATCTTCCAACTCAGATTTTAACTATCGCGGTAACAGATATCACTTATAAACAGAAAACTGCTATCCACAGCTATGACAAGGTGAACTAGAAACGCTCATTAAAAAGGTGGGTCACAAGTGAGTGCACTTTATATTCTCATTGATCCATATTCTGCAGAGTTGCCAGAAACGAGACAATCCAAACAGCAGTCCAAAGTAGCAAAGCACACCCACAATTTACTCCAAACCACTAACATTATAAATACTCCTTATAAATTTGTTACAGCAACTTCACAATTGTTGATACAAAATAATACAGGGCAAATTACATTACTAGTATACAATTCATTGATGCTATTACATAAACTAGCTTGGAAAATGTCTCAAAAATATTCAGCAAATCAATTGGGGAACAATAATTCCCTTTCAAACCCTGTTGAACTTTGCCTTTTGGAATCCATACCAACGAAAACAGTATCAACTATCATTTCGGATCTGCAGCTTCAACCTGTGACAAGGTATTGCGAATTGCAAAGTTGGGTCCAAAAGTGCTCCACAGCAACACTGAAGATGGTACTCAAACATACCCCTAGAAATCTGAAACTCATTTTAGAAGTGGAGGTAAATACCCAAGCTTCATTGATTGGATGCTACAATTTATCTGTACCTATGAACTTTATGTAACAAGAAGCTACCCCACCCTCTTCCCAAAG